>NW_006799978.1:3283629-3293186 GCF_000485575.1 Poecilia formosa | reverse complement strand
GACGGGCAGAAAGAGGGCTGCCGCCATGCTCTGTTGACTGCAGTAAAGATGGCCGCCGCCGTGCTCTGTTGACGGCAGTAAAGATGGCTGCCGCCGTGCTCAGTTGACGGCAGTAAAGATGGCTGCCGCCATGCTCTGTTGACTGCAGTAAAGATGGCCGCCGCCGTGCTCTGTTGACGGCAGTAAAGATGGCTGCCGCTGTGCTCTGTTGACGGCAGTAAAGATGGCCGCCATCTCTAGATGGAATTTAAAGTTGCTCAGTACAAAGCACGGTCACCAGATGGGCAGCAGACAAAGGAAGTTGATAGAAAGCTAACTGCTAACTGCTAACAGCAACAGCCTTTAGTGGAGCGTTGACTGCAGCTTCTGACCCGGTTCTGACCCAGTTCTGTTTGGATGGAGTCGGACCCAGAGTGGTTGAGATGTGATGCATTCACTGACTGTCTGCTTTCATCATTTCATTATCATTTTCAGACATTGTTTACGTCCAAAGTTGCCTTCTTCTGCTGCAGATAAAATGCAACAAAGGCTGCGTCCAGTCTGCAGCCTGAAGTGACCCAATTCACATTTTTTGTCAAATCGGATTTTTTTGCCGTAGCCGTTCACTCTTCCAAATAAATGCAACCTGAAAGTGTCCCACATGCGCAGTAGAGGGCGCAATAATGTCAGAGTTCTCAATGTTTTCCCAACATATCAGTATCAGAAGTGCTCGGTGTTTGCAGAAGTAAACATGGAGGCTAACGGTGGAGCTTAGCTTACATATTTGAAGTTGTTGTCCAACCGGAGCAGCATATTAACAACTTAATCCTTATTACAGTCCATCATGGTTGTTGTTTCTCTTCCCGCTTGCGAGTATCAGGACACAGAAAAGAGACATTTGTCGAGTATCAGTGACGTTCAGGCTGGTTAATGCAACCTGGACGTTTGGTCACATTTGAATCAGATGCGTATCGGACACCGAAGTGGCCTGGGTGGCATTCGAAAAGAATCCGACCTGTGTTGTTCAGACTGTCATGAAAAGATCGGATACAGGTCGCATTACGGAAAAAAAATAAAATAAAATAAAATGAAAAATCGGAATTGGGTCACTTCAGGCTGCAGTGTGAACGCAGCCAAACTGTACAGACCGCAGACTTTTTAAAAACTATCAGGTCTGATTTTGTTGCACATATGGAAGTGGAACAGATCAGATTCTGTTTTAAAGAAAAGATCAGAACTGGGTCACTTCAGGCTGCAGTAGGGGGGACAGCATCCTCAGGCTGCAGAAATCTGCTGCAGACCGAGTCTGCTTGTGTTTTTCATTGTTTTAGGCCCAAACTAAAGAGCCCGGCTAAATTTCGCCGTTTCTTGTTTCAGCCTTTAGTTTCTGAGCTGCAGCTTCGCTGCTCTCAGTCAGCAGAGGAATCGGCCCAGGCTGGGCAGGATAATCCCCATTGTGCTAATCTGAATGACTGGCCTCTGGGAGGACACAAAATTGACTGGCTTGAAAAGTGAGCTCTGCTGCCCAGCATGACCCCCCCACCCTCACACACACACACACACACACACACACCACCATAACCACAGAACATAAACAAACTGGCTTCTACATATCTCTCCGCTCAGAATGGCCTCACCTCACGGAAGCTGCTATGATCCAAATTGAAAGGGACAACCTTGGGCCTGGAAGAGGTGAGTCATGGAGTTTTGTCCATTTTCTTTCCTCCAGATATCAACATGACACATTAGCTGTAGGAGATGTTAAGACGACAAAAATAACTTCAGGATTTGGGGGAAAAAAGCTTCAGAAAACAGTAACGAGCTTATGACACTTATTTAATATGCACTTCTGATTTTTGTTTAATTAATCTGAGGAGACATACAGGTTGGGACAGTTTGGGGTCTACAGCAGCAATAATTATATTTAAAATAGCCTTACATAATTCTAGTGAGAATTCAGGATGAGTAACAGTCACATCCAGACAACCGGTTTTTTACAAATATGATTAAATATCTGCCCTGGGCTGGTAAGCACCACCACTTTCATACATGTGACGATGTTATTCCTAAATTCATTAGTCTATCTTATTTTTGCATTAATTAACACGCAGCGCATAACCTGCACCGCTGCAAATTAATCCTTCCCTCAAAGTACGAGCAGACTCTAATTTGGTTTCTGGCACCCAGCATCAGACTAGTCTGCATTACATTTCTAACATGGCTTCCAACACCCAAGAGTAAGCACTCAGCAGTCCTTCATTATCACTCTGGTTTTCAACAGCAACAAATTCACGAGGACAGACGTGATTTTACGAATCAGGGTTCTTCACAGGGTTCTCTGCGAGGTTCACCGTCTCACACATGCCGACCTTCTGGCAACGTCAGCAAACAGATTCTCATCAAACGGTTTCTCTGCTGTTTTCACCAGAATGCAGAAGCAGCAGCAGAATGAAAATAATCATCTTACTTTTAACGTGTTCATTTAAAGATATACTCACCATTCAACATGAGATATCCCCACCAGGAAGTAGAGCTTTACATAAACGGCTCATTATAAGACAGAATGCTTTAAAATTAACTACAAGCACATTTAAAAGGATCTGTTTTTAAATAAAAGAGACCACAGAGTTCACTGAAGTCGAGTCCAAAGGAAGAGTGAAGCAAAGTCTGGGAGCCCCCGTCTCCATCCCTGCTTAATGTTTTTCCTCCTCACAGTCCGGTCGACCCGGTTTGATTCAGAACCAGAACTCCATCATCTGCTTGCTGTGGTTCTGAGTCAAACCAGCCTGTTCCCCTCCTGGCCTGTGGGGGCGCTGCACCAAGAACCACTGAGGGAAACGACACAAAAACCTCTGAAGACACTGAGAGCAACTTCCTGCTTCACCAGATGGAAACAAGATGGAGGCGTCAGATTTTAGCGGTTGGAGGATTTCTCTTTAGGCTAAAGACCAGGAGCCATTTCTGCTGCTAGCGCTAGGCTAGCAGCTTTGGTTGTATTTACCCAGAATGCCCTGCACTACAGTCCACTTTCTGCTTTTGAAGCAGTCTGCTAGGCGTTTACATATGCATTCAAACTGAACCAGAGTTCACTCCAACCAAACCCAGACAGACATTTGGAGGACCAGAATTTGTACTAATTTTCAACACGACTCAGATCAGAGCTTCAAAATACTGACTGTTGTTCTTAAACCACTTTGACACTCATTTGTTGGTGTTCTTAGGCTCACTGTCCATTTGTGAGCAAGTTTCAAATAGATTTCCTGGTGGCACAATCTATTTTATAAGCACACCAGTCCACCTGCTGCACCCAACATTCACATACAACATAATGCTGCCACTGGTCAACTGGGGCGGCGCTATGAAGTCTGGAGAATAGCTCAAATTCATGGAAATTTCTCTAATAGTCCTAACAACAAATATACCATAATATTCTGTATATTTTTAAATGCGTGCGTTCACTTTCATCCAGGAACAGTGACAGATTTGCAACTCCATGTTTGTCTCCAGTGTGTCTGACCTACTTCACTGCACCATCAGCCAGAGTTTACTTTTGAAACATTACAGTACGCCATGTTGCAAAATTCACACTGAGCGTCTGCTGTCAGCACACACTATCTGTTGGTGCCATTTGCATCCCACCATTGTGTGTTTGCTCACCTGAAACCAGCCCAACTTTGTTTTGCCTGGTGAAAGAAATGTTTTAGAGCGAGACTTTGGGGGGGGAACATGGATCTCTTTACAGGAAGCTGCTGGATCTCCCATGGGATGATTATTGTTTGAAGAGGTTGGAAGGATTTGACTTGTTGACTGAGAAACTCATTCCCTCTAGGACTGAATGCAGAGAAAACACTTTAGCTGCCAATCCCACATGCCAGCCAATCATTTGACAACTTTGGCATCCTGCTGAAAATCAATGGGGAAAAAAAACAACTAAATCTTTCACCTGTTTTTTTCCTGTCAGAGGGGAAAAAAATCATTCTCACAATATCACAAAAAGCATTTAGTCTTCCATTTTCCCCAGAGGTGGAAGATTTAGAGGATGGTTTTTAGAGCAGGAAACAGCAATAGTTTGAACGCAGAGAATTATTCTTTTCTCCCTCTTTGACCTGTGAGATTGAAACAGTTTTCTCCTTTAACACACAATGAACGAAGTGACAAGGGACAGATTCAGCGAGGTTTATGTCATATTTGTATCCTAAAGAAGCCATGAAGGAGATTTATGAGCCATATTTTGTCTGAGATGTTGCTCACCAAGCATGTTGTTGAAGATCTGGAGGCAGCTCATTTTCATCTGCAGATTGGATGTCCCTCGTTCTCACCAGAATTGGATTTGTGACACGCTTCCCTCTCAGGTAAAACGGGTGTAATTATGGGTGTAGCCTTTGGGGGCATTTTCTGCAGAGAGAGAATAAAGTGGTGATTGGGTGAGTTTTGTTCATTTTACAAGCTGCTCTTCCTTTTATTAGGGTCAAGGCACGGAGAAATGGTGTGAACCGACACATGAAAAGATTTCTTCTTTGCAAACCTAAACAAACTTTCAGGGACAGATGGAAGAGGTGGGAAAGTAATTGCTTTGTTTTATGTCTGGTTGTTCAGAATTAAAGACGAAAACATAAAATTACCAATTACAGAAAGGTTGCTTATGCTGAAAAGAAAAAATCAAACAAAAATAACAGGGTTTGTTTTTCTGTAAGCTGAATTTATGATGTTGACATTTTGCTGTAGTGTGTGAACAAATTTTAAGTAGTGAAGCTGCTTAAACCAGGGCGTCATGGGGCGGGCCTCCTGAAGGGGGCACCAGCGTTCCTAACATGAGGATAAAAATACATCAGAAGAAGCAACTGCACACATTCAGCCGACTTCACCAAGACTATGCCAGAGAGGAAATTAATGGATTTTCATTACTTAAAACTACGATGAGTCACAGAGATAATCTGGGTCAAACAAAAATAGTAGGTAGTTTAACCGGGATTTTTTTAAAGTTTGGATTTTCATTGGCTGGATCTGAAAACGCTCTTAGCTAATGTGTCGTTTAGCTAATGACACTATGAGGTGATTTTTACAGAGAAACCAACTAAATAAAGGCGATATTAGGCAACCAACTGTCTGTTTTTGACAAGTTTTACAGATGGTAACTTTCATATAGATTGTTTGGATGTTTTATTTTACATTGTTTTTTAAAAGAAAAAACCCAACAAAAACAGCTTTGAAATTGTAAAGATCGATTAGGTCAAACTTTAAATATGAATGAGGTTACAATTAATGAAGCAAACCCAGGCTTGAGTTCAATGAACCCAATGTTCACCAAAACCCAGTCTGGTTCTTGGCACAGCATGATTTGGACCTCAAGTAAAGACCTTTCCATACAGTTGTTGTCTGGTGTTGACTAACTCTCCCATGGACAGAAGCAGGAAAACTGGCTCAATTTTCCAAGGTCCAAAGTTCAAGATATTTGTATCATTATGATCTTTTCCTTCCTAAATGTGCTTGTGAAGAACTCTCTGCCCTAAAAATAAATGGTTTGGCCACTAACACAACTTCTTCGTTTCAGCTCATTTGGCTCGCTGGAGCAAACTGTGAAATGCTTGGCCTACTTAAATCTGATGTGCAGAAAGAAAGAAAAGCAAAAGCACTTACAAAACGGCATATAGCTTAGAAACTTGTAAGATTTTTATATTATAAATGATTTTACCCATAGAAAACCTGGGCACATGTTTAAGAAATGTCACCAGGAGAGGCCACAAATATTCATACATGGGTTTTTAAGTCAAAAAGTGCCACAATGCAATAAACAATCATAAAATGTATATTTATACAATTTTAATAAAACTGTAAACATTCTTTCTTTCTATAAAACATGACTGGTCTGCAGTTGAGCTGCTAAGCATATTAATCAGTCAGAGTCATTGTTTTTATTTTGTGTAAAAAAAAGAAAAAGATCAAAGTTATTATGAATCAGACTGATAATCTGCCAGAACAGGATGTGCAAAACTTTTCTATCCAGCTTTAAATCTGAAGATGTGAATTCAAATCAAGGCTTTTTTAAAGGAAATATTCCTTTGAATACATATTTAAAGAGGCCAGCTTTCAGCATGGAAATCTAAAGTCATGTGTTACATAAGTCTGACTGGGAACCACGTTTACCCCAAATGTTATAAAGATCTATAAAGCACACTCTACATTACATAAAAAACAGTTAAAATGCAGCTTTAAAACATCAATTATTACCGTTAGATTCAAAACCAAAGGTAGGCTTCAATCTAATGCTTCAACACTGATCAAACTGTTTAATAGTGATACTTTGATTAAGATCTGCTGTAAAGGAAATGGTTTTATTTTTGATTTAAATGAACAAACAGTTTCTGTTGAAGAGCAGCAGAGAAACTAAAAGCTGCTTCGTCATCAGATCCGGGATGAACCGAAGGGTCTGAGTAGTTCATTTCCTACAAGCAACTCAGGAACATATTTCAGCCCAAAACCTGTTAAAGCCTCACAGACAAATTGCAGAAAGTTAAAATCCATCCTGTTACAAGCAGGGAGGCGGTGCGGTGATTTAACAACTGGGTTTCTGGGCTTTATTTCCTCACAAAGTTATTTTTTACTTTCTGTGAGGAAAAAAAAAACTCTGTCAAGAGTTACTCATAGATAGCATTAAAGTGACTTGGTCAACCTTTTCAGGGCTTCCTGTCTGGAGGGGTCAATATCCTCCTAGATCAGAAAAATCCATCCCTGCATGACTGATTCGGAGTCACAGGTCTTCACAGAAAGCTGTTTGGACAACTGGCAGCTCTCTCTCTCTGGCTGCCATCAACGATAACGGGACATTTTCTCCATTTCTCCATGACTCAAGACATTTCCCTTCAAACACAGAGGCATGTCTTCCTGGCCTCTGCCTGTCAGCTGGGAGCAGACGACTCGTTTCTGACCCAAGCCCAGCAAATCAGTCAGCTTCCATCGGGCTTTTACTGTAACAAACAATTCATTGGACCAAACTTTACTTAGTTTAGGTCAGAATCACCAAATGGGTGATGCCACAACAACGAGAATATGTCAGATTTATTTAATAATGTCTTCAAGGTACTGTCTCTTTAAATAACGAGGGGAAGCCCAGATGATGATGTCATCAGCTGGTGGAACTTAACTTCATACACTCCAAATGTACGGAGCACCATAAGGGACACAAAGGATTTATTTCTCCCTTCGCGTTCCCTCGCAAAACTTTTAGTATCTTGTTTTCCTGCTATAAGGTTTTGATCAGGTTTTTCATTAGTGATGCATCTGAAGATTTATGTCTTTTTCTTTAGGATGCCACACACGTATGTGCAAAATGTAAAAGTAGAACAGGCCAATCATGGGCTTTCCATCTCTTTCCATTATTCTAAGAGACAAAAAGAGACTTTCTGTAAAAAAGGACAAAAAGAAGAAAAAGTACATCCAAATTATGTGGAGAATTTTTGAGTTATTTTCAAGAAGTAATAAAGTAATCTGACAGTTTTTATTGTGTCTTTTTCGTGCTGGTATTCTGTTTTCATGTGCAGTCCCATCTCCATACGAACATAGACATACAGTTACTAGATGTTCAACCAGTTTCTGAACCAAAGAGTGAAGAAATATTTTCACTGAGGCTCTTTAAAGGTGTAGATCTGAGACATTTATCATTATGACTGTATTCAAATTAGACCAGAGTGTATTTGCTAATTTATGGCAAGGAATGCAAAAGAAAAAAAAAATATCCCCACGTCCCTTAAGAGGCTCTGTACGAAGCAAACATATGTAAACTTCAGATTTTGAATATATTAAAAAATCTCAGATATAATCTCTCATTGTGGTTTTTAGCAAACAGAAGTTTTGTCTGATTTAACATCAGTGAGGAAAATGGTGAACTCAGTGCATCAGGCCAACACAGAGCTTTATATTTGTGGTTTACACCTGAAATAAGTTTGTGTGGATGGTAAATGTTGCCTTGTATGATGCCTATTCAGTCATGATGTATAAGGGAAGCGATAAAACAGAGATGGAGGAGCTGTTGTCTGTAAAACAGAGCATCTCTCCTGAAGCCAGGAGTCATTTTGCTTTTCCAGCATGGAGACTCCAGAGCTTCCCTCCCGGTGGGTGAGGGATTGATGGCGGCCTCGGCTGAGTTTATTGAGCGCCTGCCTCCGTTCTGACTGTCCAGCCAGCACTTAAGCTGCAACCTCTCTCTGCTCTGGTCCACCTCTTTCCCCGAGATGCTGCGAGACGGACAGATTTCCACTTTGACTGTTATCCTCGACCACCAGGAGACGTTCGAGCCGTCCACTCAAGGCGCTCCGTGTGGCTCAGACCCTGACAGGTAGTGTGATGGCAGCACTCCTGTTGGAAACATTTTAGTGACATCTTGGTGTCAGAAGCTATAATTTCAAATTTGCAGAGACACATTCCAGCTCCTCGTTTCCTGTTTTTTTCTGTAACTGTCATATTCTTTCAGTCCAGCTGATAGTTCATGTTCTTCTGGCACCATATCACTTGTCATATCACTCAAAGTTTTAATTTTTTTCAAAGAAGCATGGCATATATTCTTCAATTTATCACATTGCAAGCACAAACTCTAGTGTACTGCATTGATATTTAATGAGATAGACCATTAGAAAGTAATGGATCCCAATGAAAAGGAAATTAAAGGATACATTGATTTAAACAGTGATGGTTACAAGAATCAAATGAAATACTGAAAAAATGCTAAATCCAATCATTTTGAAACCTACCATGTGTTAATAACACAAGATCAGTTACAACATAGTTCAGCATCTACCCAAATATCAAATGTATTAGTACCTACCGAATCATGGGTGGAGAAGAGGAAACAGAGTGTAAAATCTCCACCCACTTCAAAATAAGAGCATAAATTTAAAAGTCTACTTGAAGAGTTCCCAACAGTCGAACCAAAACTTCAACACAGATGCCAAACTTTATTGAACAGAATGTTTATATAACAGTCTAGAAAATTAGCACTCTAGAAATTAACTTAATTTAGGTGAAGCTAAAAGTTTTTAAAGTTAGCCAAAAAACGCTAAACAAAATTGACATGATGCCGGCTCCGCCCCCATGCAATCCTCCCCCAATCATTCCAGGGCGTTTTTCAGCAACTGACCAATAGGCAGCCACATTTTGTCTGGAAGTACACGCCCCTTCTCTGGAGGCACTGACCTCAGTGTCTGTGATGGCAAACACGCTGCGATCAGAGAGATTCTGAGGAAAGCAATAGAAAATCAGATATGAGGTCGACTGCAGGCCATAATTCATTTCATCCATTTTTCCACAGACTCCTTTTTGGTTTTGGGAATAGAATACATTGTATTCCTGCCTCTACAGGAACCAGGAACCTACTGGGTAAACTGACTATGGCTTCTAGTCAGCACAAAGGTAACTGGTAGTAAAACATCCCATTTTTTTCATAGACACTTCTTGATAGTCAAATCAAGCTTTGTAGCGGTTAATTAGGCAAGAAAATAAACACAAGTGAATAGGTATCCCCTTTGTCATAAATGCTGTTTCAACCCAAACAATGTGGTGTATTATCTGGAAGTAATCGGGCTAAC
>NW_006799978.1:3276201-3282409 GCF_000485575.1 Poecilia formosa | reverse complement strand
GCTAACGGTTCAAGGCCAAGTGTCAAATAAACAAAACTTAGTCTTATTAAAATAATGTTAAATGTAATACTTTCTAGATGAATAAGTGAAGGCAGTTCTGCTTGATTTTATGTGTGTAAATTCCAGTGGTAGCTTTATGGCAGCATGAAAACAAACGCAGTAGCTTCTGTATGAACATTTAGGCACCGTTTTATGCTACTGTTTACTTTTAAGTATTTTCCTGAAGGCAGATTTTCACAAGCAGGTATTTAAGTCATTACTCACCGTCGTACATGCAAACTGCGTCCGACACAGCTTCACACATCCAACCAGACTTTGTTCCTCGTCATTTTTCCTCCTGGGCTTTATTGTTGGTCTATCCGTTGTTTCCCGCTAATAATCTTACAGACCTGAAGTACAATTCGTTAGAACATTTTCTTGCCCGCCGTCTTTGCCCTGATGTTTGCTGATAAGGCAAAGCCTCAAAAATGTCTGGGGTAAAGCACTGAGTTTTACTACCTCTGCCATTAAGTCTGATTGTTTGTCGGGTTTGCTCCACTTCCGCATGCGGGCGGAGCCGCGTCATGTCAGTTATCAGGCGTTTACTTGTTTTCTCTACAAAACAGATCATGTTTAGTAAGATCTTGAGCTCTGGTTGTCCGTTAGCAAGTCTTAAGATTTGCGTTTAGAACTGGACTTTTGCTAGGCCATTCTAACCTATGACTTTGCTTTGAGTCACAGGTTCCAGGATTGTCCTGGATGTAGCTCCATCACCTCTGACCAGCCTCTCTGTTCCCTGCTGGTCCACAGTTTAAACGTGAAACCAGATGATAGTAATGATGCAATATGTCTGCAGCATAATTATATATATGGAATCACTTTCGCTTAAACACAGATGTTAAACTGATTTTTGTGAATATTTTACAATGTTTTTTAAAACTTTGACAAAGCTCTGATATTTTCTGTAATTACTAAAACTACATGATTAATTGCAAAGCATCTTAAACATGAACACATGACTGGTTTTAAAATGCTGACGTTAATGATCCTTCTCTGGAAAAGAAAAGATGGCCTCCTTTACATTGTGTCTGACAGCCGGTGATGGTTATTTTAGGCAGATGAGAGGGAGCCTGAGAAATAATGAAGGCCATCTGTCTTGATGGAGCCATGTCCTCTGCATGCCGGGTCCGATGTAAACAACTCCATTTGTCAAGATATGATGAACCTTGAACTGCTGTAACATCCACTGAGACGCTCCGACTGCGTCAAGCTCCAGCAAATCTTCGCCTCTTTTATTTCTTGCAAGTTTGTAAGTTTGAAAAGTTGGAAGAAAATCCTATAAAAGCTGCACAGAAACTTGCAAATATTCATTATAGTGTGAAAGTTCATGTTCTTATTCTGCTGGAGGCACAAGCAGCTTTAAACCTTCTGCTTTCACTCACTTAATGAGTCGCCCACAAAACCAAAATCATATCACCACCAAAAAAACATTTTAAAAACTGAAAGGAGTTGAAATAATCAACATTAATGGGAGGAAATGCATACAAATCAATAATACTCAATACATGGATCCATTATTCACCTCATTTCCTGGACTTACTGGTTAAAAATCAGACACACTGTCAGCTTACTCAACCTTTTAACCTGTAAATACCTGATGTCTATATTAGGTATATTAGAGGGTTGAGATGCTTTAAAAAGAGAAGATTATTATTTTTTTGGGGGGGGGAACATGAACTCAACTTTGCTGCTTAAACCACAAATGTTTTTCCTTCCAAATGCATCACATTTAGTGGGGATAAGAAGACTTCCTTTTATTCCTACCAAAATAAAAGGGTCTCTCTAAAGAGTTCAATCCAGAAATGTCTCCCAGCGTATGGAAACTCTGAAACAGATATTTTCCCATAATGCAACATGTTGGTCATGAATATGCAGCCCATTATTTTGCATATGTGCAGCAGTGAAGGATCTGCCTGTGTCTCCATGGACAGCCCAACCGATCCGTTAGCAGGTTAAATGTTTCAGGTTCTAACCCTCAGGAAAGTTTGAAATATTTTACTGTGTTCATACTCTGCAGTGATGGAGCAAAACCTTTTGCATTTTCACATCTTACCAGTCCTGCTGGATGAGAAGCAGAACCACAAAAGCACCTAGTCAGTAAAAACAGCAATATTTCATCTGAAATCATAGATTGAATGTTTGAGTGTAGAGATGAAGATGTTCACCCTGAAACCGACTGGGTGAAAAATACTTCAGCTAAAACCATCATGTTGTTTGACAAGAGATATAAACAATAAACTCTACAAAGATTAAACTAAGCTTTAAACATGTTGCATTATGTTTGCAGAGTTCACTTCATAACAGTCATCTCAAACTTAAACGATGACAATGAAAGTAAAAAAGAAAATAAATATTATAAAATAAATCTGTTTGTGGTGAACAGCAGTCAGTTAAAGTTAAAAGCTGAAGTGTTTAAAATCAGCAAAGTTATTATTAAAAACAAACTGAAATAAAATCTGAAAAAAGTCATTTTTAAATAAAAACATGTTGAATTTCTGACGTGTTAAAATGTACTTGGGAAGTTGGATTTGTAGAAAATGCTGTAACTTTTGTTTGCAAATCTTTTCTAAAGCTAAAGAATTAGTAAAGGTCAGAAAAATAATATATAGCATTACACGTTTACATTTCTTCAAAGATAAAATGACTCCAAAAGAAAGTTTACATCATCAGAAAAAGAAAAGCTGATGTTTTGACACATTGTCTCCAGTAAGAATCATTTCTGTTCAAAACCTCAGAGCTTTTTTCAGGAATCATAGAAAATAATTTTAATCTGTTGTCTCAAGTCTCAAATCCACATGAATGTTTTCTGAACTGATGTACTCAGTTGCGCATCTTTTGACGCCATTTTCAGTATCTGGACAGTATTTCTGTTGAAATGTTGTCCTTATTGTTCACTATTTTATTTATGTTTGTGTGGAGCCATTGCTTTGGCCTCGTCTCTCATTCTGGTGGGTTGAGTCAGCTGTTGCAGATGTGAGTCCCAGAGTTTTATTTGTGCAGAAATACCAACGATCCCTGCAGTGGAACCGAAAGTCCAGTAAACGACTCTGTGGGATCATATGGGGACTGACTCACTGATTATAGCATCAAAGTGCAGTCAGAGCCGACTGGCTGCTTGAATCATGATGTATTTTAGGGTTTCTGAGAAGTTCGATGTGTTTCAGGAGCTAACCAAGGTTCACCAGGCGCCACCAGCAGCTTTTTACCCAGTACACTGGAGTCCTGCTGCCTTTTGGTGCCTAAAGATCAAAGTTTCTCTCAGGAACATCTTGAAATTCAAAACCGTGACGGGGTTATCTTCAGGGTTTGGTTCAGATGAAACATCTGGATGCTCCCAGCTCTCGTTCTGCAGATACTGACTGATGGCAGAAACATCTGAAGATGGCTTTAGAGTGTGTGTGTGTGTGTGTGTGTGTGTGTGTGTGTGTGTGTGGGTGATTTTCAGCTAATGTGTAATTGCGTTGTTTCCAAATAACTAAGGAATATAATTAAAATCTCAGGTGAATTAATATATTCATGTAGTAACGGGGCAGACAGACGTAAGCACATCAGATATATTCATATTTCAGCCACTAGCGCTCAACGTTAGCATCCTACTGAAGCATTGGGATGAAAAGCTCCTTGGAGCAGCTGACACTGCAGTCAGCATTTTTACAGCAGAGTTTTGGACTCAGTTTCTGATGAAGGTTGTGACTTCAGATGGATCCAGAGCCGACAAATGTTCCTTTGCACTTTTATGAAATAAACAAATTTGAATACGGCTGAAAAACCACGTCATCGCAACACAAAAGAGTATAAAAAAATGTTTTTTTGGATCTTGCTGTGTTTCCTTTAAACAATTTGTTTTTATAATTCCAATTTTCACCATTTTATGGACAATGGAAACGCAGCTAATGTTTCCAATAATAACCCGCCCACGCTTTTTGTTCTTTTTACGTTTTCCACTATAAATTAAGAGTTATTAGACTGAGGGACAGAACGCACACAGGGAGAACATGCAGACTCCATGCTGGGATTCAAACCCTCCTGCCTGCAGGGACCAGAGCTACCGATTGCTCCGGCCTTCAGCCCGACTTCATCATGAGATGAAATCCTGAAGACGAGTGAAAAGGAAACGTTGTTGCCCTTTAAAAAACGGCTCAACAGATTCCAGCTCATTTCCTCTGGAGAACTTTAAACACAAACTCTGCTCTTCATAATTGTATATTACTAATATAAAAATGAATATTTGTTTTTAAGTGTGAGTTTAGACTGCCTCTCCTTTGGCAGAGCGACAGCTGTAAACGCCACTGAGACAAAATCAGCTGAACAGTCTCAGAAGGAGAAATGTTTGTGTTTTACAATCAGTCTTCTCCCTTGAATAAGTTCATACAGTAACTCTAAGCTGGGTTGGATGGCCTATTTTTGAGAGAGCGGCGCTCAGACGCCTCCCCTCAGAAACATGTGATACGATCATGTAGCCCCAAGCATGTTTTAATGAGCTGAGAACAAAAATAACTTCTCTTCATGGTGTCTGCAGGTTTATAAGGTGGAAAACAAAGAGCTTTAAATTGTTTTAACTCACCGTGTCACAAACATCTTCGTTTGAGGCGTCTCGAAGCGCGGCCTTCGCTAACATGGGTTTGTATATCAGGATATGGATCTTTGAAACTCCAGGGAGAACCAGAGGGAAATCAGGCTGTCCACCATTCCTCTCCACATCGGAGATCTGTTGCTTTTGATCAGGTTCCTGATCACATCTCGGTCTGAAGCGGTCAGACTCCGGGCGTCCTGCCGGCAGCGTTCAGCCGCCTGACAGGTTGGTGTATTGAGTCTGGAGGATAGCATCCAGCCAGGAAGGGCCGGCTCCATCGACATCCCAGCTTTTACTCCCAGCTTCCAGGAAGCAAACGGTCGCACACATTCAGCAGTTTTACTGCCTCAGCAGCAATATCGCTCATTGTCTAAATGAGGAATCACCAAATGTTTTCACATCAAGAAAAGCCATTTGGATGCACATTAAACCAAAGGCCTCCCATTTCATTAGCACTTGTTCCAAAGCACCCCATCTAATCTTTGTGGAGTTTTGGAAGAAAATCATTTAACTGCGACATGAGCAGAATTATTTAAGAGTGGGGCTGTGGAGGCTGTAAAACGGGCCCTCATAATTATCATTTCCAGGAGTTGAGGGCCACTAAACGGCTCCTCTTCTTCGTGTTGCTACCAGCAGAGTTATTAGTGTTTCTATCGCTGGGACTCTCAGGTCTCTGAGGAAGAGCTAACCTGCTCTCAGCTCTTTGTTACCGTTTTCACTGCTTCTACTCAAAACAGCGAGCAGATTTAACATGAGATTTCTAAACATTCTTTATTGTTGAAGTGAAACAGCTGCGCTCCTGTTTGAGCTGGATGACATGAAGCAACTTTGATTTCTCAGAACATTTCAACAACATCTCCTGTCTTTCAGGTGAGAGTTTCTGTCTGAGGTTGTGACTCTGGTAAAACGTCGAACATGGAGAGAACAGCGACTTGTTTGGCTTGTCTGCCAAAAGGAGAAGATCGTTAATAACTTCTGGGCTGAAGGAGATACAGCAGATCGGTGAGTTAACTGCTGTTCCTGGAGTAATATTTGTATAATAGCTCACATTGTAATGTGTTTTCTTATCACCAATGTAGAAAGAAGCCAATATGAATAACTAAAAGCCAAAGTGTAAGAGAAAAGTAAGATTGGCAGGAAATGGAAATTCATTTAAATTCTATAAATGCAGAAATTTACAGCTAAGAATAAAAAAACTTAAAGAAATATTGAGCATATAGCAGAGGAGACATGAACTGTGTAGGAGAGGAAAGACCAAATGGCTGGCAGAGGCGTGGGAACCTCAAGATTCATGAACTGATCGATTTCACAGGGGCAAAAGGGAGAGCCGAACCAGCAACCAGCAACAAAACGAGCAACAAAAACCAGCAACGAAAACCAGCAACCAGCAACGAAAACCAGCAACGGAAACCAGCAACCAGCAATGAAAACCAGCAACGAAAACCAGCAACCAGCAACGAAAACCAGCAACGGAAACCAGCAACCAGCAACGAAAACCAGCAACGAAAACCAGCAACCAGCAACGAAAACCAGCAATGAAAACCAGCAACCAGCAACGAAAACCAGCAACGAAAACCAGCAACCAGCCAAAAAAAA
>NW_006799978.1:3264158-3275036 GCF_000485575.1 Poecilia formosa | reverse complement strand
GCAACAAAACCAGCAACAAAACCAGCAACCAGCAACAAAACCAGCAACAAAACCAGCAACCAGCAACAAAACCAGCAACAAAACCAGCAACCAGCAACGAAAACCAGCAACCAGCAACAAAACCAGCAACCAGCAACATAACCAGCATGGTTATGCTGGTTCACGGAGCTGGTTCCTCAGCTCCGTGGAGCGGAGCTGAGGAACCAGCTGAGTCTAATCAGGGGAACGTGGACCAGCTGCAGGGAAACAGTAAACATGCAGCATCTTGTTAAAACTCTGACACACTGATCGTTGTACCAAAACACCAAAACATCACACACGCCACCAGCTGAAGATATAATTAACATTTTAACATCGTTTTCTTGTTTCCTGTGGACAGAAATGTTACGTTGGACAATGACGACTTAATGCTACCCTGAAGCTAACGTCCTCTGTCCTTCCTGGTTCTGGTCTGTGAGGTTCAGCCAATCAGCACCAAGGAAAATGAAAGGCAGCCCCAGATTGGCTGCTTTGGAAATGGCAGCCAATGGCGATTGTTTCAATTACTTTAAATATCTGTGAATTAATAATAATAATAATTAATAATAGTGAGTCAGAAAACTGTGGGAACAATTTACAACAAATGTACCTAAAGGTGTTTTATGAGACAAACACACATAAAATCAGACCTCAATTAATATTACCAACTGGCAGAACTGGGACCAGTTCATGGTCACCAGTATGACTCAGGTCTGGAGAAAAAAACAGATTTTTACTAAACTGTTAATTTCAGGTGAAATAATTCAAGTGGAAGTGAAGTCACCGAGTCCAAGTCATTTCAGATTTTATGGATTTCTGTCTAAAGTTGTTACATTTCTGACTCAACTGTAAGTCACTCGACTCGAATAAAAGCCGTGGATGGAGTTTTTATATATTTTTGATATATTTTCATTAAAAATGATGAATCAGAAATGGTTTTGTTGATGAATATTATTCTTTTTCCCAGGATGGAAGTGTTTTCATCTCGTTGACCCTCAGCCATCGTTTAGTGAGGAAGTGAATCCCACCTCATCCAATTAGCGCTTGGGACGCCACCAAGTGATTTGGTTGGTAGCAGCAGAAATGTGAGCAGAACCGCCTGGCGTGAGTCACAGCGATCCTGATACAGAACCGCCACAAACCCAGAAGACTGGAACATTAGGAAAAAACACTTTTCAGAAAAGAATACATAACATTCAAGTATTTGAAACAATAATCTGAACTTAACAGTTTAGCACACAATCCGACTAATCATGACCTCCATAAATGTATTTAAATCTGTTCTTATGCATATTTGATCTTCCTGCTTCTTTCATGTTCGCTGACATGAGGACGACCTCACTGCAGGCCGGAGCAAACGGAAAGCTGTGTGTTCACATCGCACAGCTGCCAGTATAAATATTGTATGTTCTTCTATATCCTGCGCTTCTGAATTCATTTCCATCTCTTCTCCCAAAGTGCAAAAGGGTAATTGAGTTTCTATTTAATAGTGGCCCAGAGTAAAAGCAAAGTGTGTGAAGTGACTGATATGGTCATAATCAGCTGATTAACATACAACACTTTACCATGGAGCTTAAAGCAAGTTATTTAAAAAAAGTCCAGATTCCCTCCTGTCAAATGTGTGTCTGCCGCTGCTGCAATTACTCCCAATACTCCTGCAACCCGGATTTTCCATCCAGAAAGCCGTCATTATCTGCCGTAACACACAAAGGCTACTCTGTAAAATTAGCCTGACAACCCGGCGAACCAGGTGGAGGGGGGGGGGCATTGTTTCTCTAAAATGGAGTTTATTGTCCCATTGTCGATAAGAGTGTCTGGAAGAGTGAATGTGCATCTTTAGTGATATTTTGAGCAGGGAAGAGAGCCTTTCAAAGGGGATTGCAGTTACTAGGCAACAAGCAGCAGAACCAATTGAGGACTCCAGCAGAAAAAAAAATAAGTTTCTCTCCCTTTCTCAATCATGCAGTTTCTCCTGTATACACTCTCTCTCTTACACATGTGTAATCCTGGACTCGCAATCAGCCCAGCTGAAATCTCCACTGAACAGGTTCGACTACAGATGTGAGCTTTAATGTATTATCTGATCACCTGAAGCGTTTTACGTTCAGATGAACCTGAAAAGAAAAGAAAAGGTGAGAGAGGAAATGAGCAAGTGTTGGTGAAATTCCCTATTAGTATGCCTGTGATAATACGGTGGGAGCGTTTGTCAGTTTCCCTTCAGGTGGTGAAAAACACACGAGTCTTACACCAGCTAAGGTAAAAAAGAAAAAAAAAACACAAAGCAGAGGAATATATCAGAGCCAAGGAAACCCGGCGGGCGGAGCGTTCAGGCAGCAAACCTGCAGAAGGTGAGCTGTGTTCAGGTTAACAATGACTGACCCAGCAGGAGCCTGAGCAGTGGAGCAGGCGCTGCAGCCGCTCCGCCTCCTCTAAAGGCAGAGAGCAAACTCCTGCTTTTCACCTCACACCCTCTCACATCATCTCAGCGCAAACCCGTCAAGCTAAAGGAACTCAAATTAAACGGCTTTCTCAAATGTTACAACACCTTTCCCACTCACTTACTGCAAAACTTACAGCTGATTGCTTTATTCAGGTGGAGGCTGATCAGACCTGCTGCCTGCAGCTGGAGCCTCATGGAGTTCAGGTGACCATGAGGTTAGGGTAGATCCATACAAAACATGTTCTTTACATTTTTTACTCACAATCATTCTTCGAGGTTTCACTCTGGTCAGTTCTGCCTATTGTGAGCTGTTTCAGGGCTCTGTCACTTTAAATCCAAATAAGCTGCTGCTGGCCACGCCCACTAGGTCACCATTTACACTCTCACCTGAAAATGTCTGCAAACAGATGCGCATATACATCCGGACATGTTTGAAAAGCAGAAGTGGAGCCTCCTGCACAACCATCAAGAATACAGCAAGTGGTTCCTGGATGGCAAGTCAACAACAAAACTCTTGTCTTTTCCGGCAGCCATTGTATGCAGGCTGGCATTCCAATTGGGTTGCTAGGTGACAGGCTTCTCTGGGGTTGCTAGGTAACGGCTCAGTGACGTTACAGTCCAAACGTTTTTGAGGCGTCTCATTTTCCAGACGCCACAGAAACATGAACAGCTGAGCAGGTTTTTTTAATGCTTGAGCAGCTTTTAGAAACAGTAGAAATCCAAAAGGAAGAATAAAAAAATGCAAATTGTGAATTTACAGTAGCGCAGATGTACTTATTTTGTTTCACAGCAGAGTGGCTGGCTCCTGTTCATGGATTCATCAGAGAATCAGTCTGGGAGAAGAAACTCTGGTTTTTCAAAGGTAGAAACAGTTTGTGTCCAGGATGTGTGGGGTCTGTAGAGATGGTAGCTGCCCATTTTCCTGACCTTTGACCTGTACATGTCCTGGATGATCCTCTCTGCAGACCTGATGGGTCCCAGCATTCTGGACCGGTCCGGTTCTGAGGATGAACCAAATCAAACAGTGATGGGCAGATGATGCCCAGCTCCATTTTTTTCCCAAATCTGATTTTTTTTGCTAAATTCGACTCCCATCTTCAGAACATGGACATCTCCAACATCTCTGATTGGTGGAGATGTGATTCAGAAAGATTCTTGCTCCTGGCCCGGTCCGCGCTGCTCTCAGCCTCTTCATTGATCCGACGCAGCTGAACTGAGGCTCATTGTCTGTGTGAAGGTTTCTCTCTGTCCTCCTGATCCTTGATGGAACAAGTCAGACTTTCAGCAGGCTCATTAAAATCAGTGGCTGCAGCTTCAAAAACTCTCCAATCTGTGCAGCTAAAGCAGGCTGGAACTTCGTCCACAGCGAGCGCACCACAGGACGATCATTCAGAAACATCAGCTTATGTTTTCCTCCATGCAAAGAAATTAAAGCCCATGTCACCGTAAATGAAACGGTTAATGAGAATTACTGCATCGTCCACTGTGGCTCCATCATCATCAGAAACAGCAGAAGGAGAAAAAGCAGGAGTTCTGAGTTTTTCTTCCACTGGAGACGTAACGACCTCTAACGAAAGGCTGCAGCAGAGGATTCAGATCGTTTTTCTTTTCTTGGGTTTGCACATGAGATGCACTGAAGGCAGCAGGGATAGAATAGTTAGAACAAACTGACTGACACCTCCTGCAGAGCGTCTTGTAAACACTCCATAATCTGCTTATCAGATTAATATTTAGGATTCACAGAAAGATCTGCAGCTGCCAACATCTGGATTCAGTTCTCAGCCTTCATCAACAACCTGGACATGATTTCTGTTGAAAGGTATTTAATCCCATCTGAAGACCTTCAGTCTGGAAATGAAAATATGTTCAGATGGAAACAGAATAAACCAATTTAAACGGATTGATGCAGAAAAGGACAGGAATTGATTTTTAGCAAACGCAAACGAAACAAAAAGATTCAAAGAAATCTTAAAAGATTAAAATCTGCCCTGGAATCAAACAGCTCTTAAAGCTGAACTTTGTATTTTTAATGCCTGGATGAGTCACAGCAGCGTTTCTGATCCGGGTTTTATTGGCTGTGAGAGCCGCAGCGCTGTCCACATCCACCAGCTATGAGGCTGTTTTAATCTACAAAGTGAAAAGTTTAAATTAAAACTACACAGTTCTACTTTCAGCAAGACATTTTTAGTGGTTCCCCTTTTAGATAAATTGTATAATTTACAAATTTACTGTCATAGAAACAAAGAAAATATTTCACATTCAGTGTCAGGAGGATATATGATTTTCTGTTACAGAAAATATTAAAGTTACACTGCAAGGTTTTAATAATAATGAAATTCCCAAAAAGAAGAATTAATGTTTCACTTTCAAGACAAAAAGAACAAAGAGGATCAATATTTGGAAAATATTTGGAAGATTTTTAGATGGTATTGAGTTAAGAAAAATAAATCTGTGTAAAATTTATAAAGACTTTATAAATTTTGTTTTTGACCAGGTCAGTTTTGCAACCATCGTGAAGGACCTGCAGGAACGTAAAGATGATGGATGGAATGATCCCTGCAGAAATGTAAAAATGTGTTTGTAATATTTAGGATTCTGCCCAGAGTTCAGATCAAACTCCTCATCGCCATGGAAACCGAGCCGCGACTCAAACGAGTTTATCAAGGGGAAATGAACAAAATTAGGTCCATGTACAATATTTAGTTATTTTTGTTGCTTGGAATAACTGAGAAAACGATTAATATAAAAATATATTTCTACAGATGGATGAGTTTCTGTGCTTGAAAATATTTCCTCCTGGAAAAATCCCTCCATTTTACAGAAGGTTTTTCTTAACTTAACTATTTGACATGAAAACATTTTGTCATATATTACACTGAATATTTGCACAACCAAGAGCTTCAGTTTGATAGCACAGATGCTAAGAGCTACATCCTTCTTATTTGTGCGTCTAACGCTTGAGTGGAACTAATGGACACGTCTGTCTGATTCTGAAATTAGTTTGATCATCAACAGAAAAGAAAAAAAAGCAAAGCATCAGAAGAAAAAGATAAAATAGACTTTTCAAAGAAATGCAGTTTTGAGTCAAACCAGGAACATTTGTTTCCCAGAGACTCTGTGATCCGAAAGCGCAGCGACCGGTCCAGAACCGCGGGTTCAGGGTTTTTATGTTTGCTAAGATTTATTTTACAGAAGATTCAAGAGGATTAAGCAAAAGCAGACAAAACAAAACTCATGCTGTCTTTTGTCAGCGATGGTTCACAAAACAATATTTTACTCATCTGCACTTCAGAGAAGGTTTGACAGGATGCCAGAGCAAAAACTCTGTTGTGTTGACAGAAATGTTAATATTTCTTGCTTTTTTTGCTCTGAAGGCCATATTTTGTTGAGCACCACAGCAGATTTTCTTGCCTTCTGACATTGAAACGCATTAAGCTCCTTGAGGTGCCGGAACGGTCTTTCCTCCTGGCAACTGAGCATCAGGAGCTGGGATTTGAGTGCCTTGCTTAAGGGCACCTCAGTGAATGCTTGCTAAAGCTCTTTTTATAATTTCTGAACTTATGAACCATAAAAAAATCCTTTTGCTTGCAGCTACTGAAACAGCCTCCCACTTTCTGATTTGGGGTCATGTCTGTGGGCAAAATAAAGGTGGTTGATAAAATCTACACTGCAAAACACAAAACCCTACGGAGTATTTTGAATAGTTTCTAGTGCAAATATCTCAGCACACTTGAAAGAAGACAAACCTAACTTACAGATAACTCTTCAGCAGGTATAGGAGTTGAAGTCAATAATAATTGACTTAAAACAAGTCAATAAAAAGTAACAGGTCCACTGGCAGATTTTTCACTTGATCTGAACCAATACTTTTAAAACTCAACATTCAGGTTATTTTTGTCTTATTTCACGTGCTCCATTGGGATGGAAGCACTTGATGAGGTTTTATGTTTTTGCAGTGTAACTGAAGCGCTGGTGCTGACCAGGATCTCATCAGACTGACTCTGAGTTCATCTCATGAATGTCTCCAGCGTCCTGTCAGCTTTCTGTCACATCTCCTAATTGATTCATTACGCTGGAATTGGATGTGCAGTCAGAGACCATCAGCTGCTGCTGCAGCAAACAAGCCTGTGAAATCCTGGTTTCACCCAATAAGGAAGTTAAAGATAATCAGGTGTCTGCTCAACATGATCCACATGGATGTTCACACAGCAAACGCCACACATTTCTTTCCTCAGGTATTATAAGTGTAGATCTGATTCAACACTGAAATACGATACACAGTCAGGTTTATGTGAAGGTAGTTAAAAATGGACATAACTGGATTTTTCAACTGGAAAGTGACTCCAAACAAACCAAAACTGCTTTAGGGACGGATGAAGAAGACATCACTCTTCTGTGTGTTTAACAAGCTGAAAACATTCAGTCAATTCTGCCAAGATGATTGTTCAAACATCCAGCCAGGATTACGCCAGAGGCAACAAAAAGGTACGATATGTTTGCAGCTTTCGACCAAAATGAGAGTCTTTACTGGAGTCTGTGTGGAACAGCTGAAAGTACAAAATAAGTTCAAACTCGTGCATCCAAATCCTGTTTCTGGAACTTGTTGAAGCTGCATGTTGTATAATCATGAATGTGACATTTATGCTGATGACTCCATGTTAACTCACAATTAAATCAATCACAGTACTTTTACAAAGTAATCTTCATTAAAGTGTAAGTGGTTTCCAACACCCTAATGAAGGTTTTTTCCCTGTAACTCAGCAGATCTTTAATTCCACTAAACCTGAGGATTGCAAGCTGAAACAGAAACGTTCATGGAAACAGCAAAAAAAGGGTTAAAAGCGGAGCTAGATGTCGATATCTGATCCAAACCCAAAAGTTTAAAGGACAGAAACAGAAAAACTAAACCAGAAGCTGCTTTATTGTTGGCTGAAGAAACGTAAACGAGCAGCATGATGTGTAAAAATGGCGGCAGCAGTGAACTGCATTTCACCTGCATGCAGGAGCAACAGGAGAGTTAATGTAAAGATGGTTTCTAGGAAGATAACTAAGAGGATTATTTCTGCCAGTTAGACCATCCACTTTGGACCAACCACCAGCCTGACATAATGGAGCATAATTATGATCTGAGGGCATTTCTGAAGTATCATCACATCAGCACAGTGTTTCATGGTGGAAAAAAACAGACCTCTGGGTGAAACTACACGTTTAGCTGCTTTCAAAAGATGTGCTGAAAAGGTTCCATGTTTAATAAATGCCCTACATGCTCCATCAAAGTGATGCGAAGCCTTCAAATGTAAATGAACGCCTCATTACAGGCTTATATTTTTAGCTAAGCAGAGAAAATAGCGAGGGGGAATATGCATGTGTTTTTAAGAGTTGTTTTGGTGAGAATTACAAAACATAGAAGTGAAGAAAATGATTATCGTGTTTTGAAGCTCCAAACTTTAAATCCTGTGGAGCTGCTCGGCCTCCGGTCACACAGAGATCAATGACCTTTCACACACACATCAGGAGAAGGAAGCATGTTTTCTTCTGAAAAGAAAAGGTTTGGATACAAACGTGCAATTCCAGACAATAACATAAAATATGTTGCAAAAGTATTAATACCCCTTGGATTCTTCCACCTTTTTGATGTTACAGCCTCTCCTTCATTGAATTGTATGTTGTGCATTGTTTAGTGAAAGGAAAATTCATAATTTATAATTTTCTGTTTCCCTTTTCTTGTGGATATTTTTCAAAATGGCCGCCATGGCTGTAATGGAGAATATATGTTTGCAGTAAAATCAGCAGTAGTGAAGCCAACCAAAATGTTAGCTTCTTCGACCATAAGCTTCTCTAGTGCTAAACCGCTAACCGCTAGTTAATCAGAAGCTACACTAAACTGCTAAACTACTAAACAGTTTAGTGTAGCATAAAGACACAGCTGAGGCTAATGCTAAACCACTGAGCACATAAAAAGTTCTGCTTCTGATTTTATCCCTTTAGTTGTTTGAATTGTTTGACCAAAGTCAAAAATATTTGATGTGACATAAAATTCATCCAAGTCATGAAAATGAGGAACATTTTATGGCAACAAATGGTTTTAAAAACGGCAGCCATCTTGAAAAATGGCGTCATCCTGAAATTCACGTGGCTGATGGGAAATATAAAAATCATACAACCTGAGGGGTGTATGATTTATGTGCTTGAATTTTTACAGTGAAATGCTAAAGTAGTATAAATAAGTAACACGTTAGTGAATATTTCCTGACATCGCTCTGCAGCTTCTGAAATCTCAAACTATCCTTTTGATCTGGTCAGAACAAAAAGGATCAAAACATCATTTAATAAAATTTGTCACATCACAGCACCTAGTTTCAAAATTTTAATTTGTTGTGACAAAAAGCAAGAACTGAAGAACTTATGAAAAACAGACATTAGTTTAAAAGTCCAGACCAAAGCAGAAACAGCAGAACTGTCCTCAGACCGCCCCGTGAAGTCAGTCTGATGAGTCCAGTGAGATTATTCCAGATTATCAGGCTCGTCCAGCTCTGCCCAGACTGGCCTGCCTCTAAAAACAGACATTTGTCTCCAGAGACTGTTAATCTACAGACCAGAGGATCCGTAAAATATTCAGCAAAGTGTGGGTCAAACAGGAGCTGCGATATGTTGGCTGATGTTTAATATGAGGATCTTGTTGCCAACGGCTGGCGCTTAAACTTTAATGTCCTCTGGGAGGCAATTTGTGGCGGAACGTGGAACATAAAGCTACATTAAAAACACATCAAATAAACGGCATCAACAACAGGTGAGGCTGGGGTTACCTTCCTCCAGGTACCTGGAGAGCAGATCGAGCTTTTTGTCTCTACAGTGGACATTTTATTTTTACTTTATGTCAGGCTGGATGGAGAACATCAGGTTTCAACTCCGGCTACAGATTCCAAGTTGGATTTAGGTCTGGACTTTGGCTAGGCCATTGCAACCCATGAATTAGCTTTAATTTAATGCTAATAAGTGTTTTAGCTTTTAGCTCAGCTGCCATGACTCGGCACTTCTTCATCAACAACTTCCTCGTTTTCCCAGCACCAGGAAAACGAGGCGGAAACTCGACTGCTTCCCATCCTGGCAGAACTCCTGCATTAGATCAGGATCTGCTTCCTGGAAACGTTCCAACTCCAAGAAGGTATAAAGACGCTAAAAACCACCCAACCAACCACAGCAGCTACTGTCTCCATAATGCATCATTATTTGATTGCGTCTTATTAATCTTACTTATTAAGAAGATGAACGTTAATCTTCTTGTAGAGTTTTCTCTGCAAATCTGTGAATTCGCCGCTGCTGGACTGACGGCTGCTATCCATCGCCGTCTTCTGTCCTCATTAAAAGTTTTACAGCAAAGCAGAAAGTTTGGCTTGTTTCCTCGTCAGATTGTGCAGGAGCTTCTGACCATTTTTAAAGTGAAATCTACTCAATAAAGGCCACAACAGGCTACCAGCTGTTATTGACTAGACGAGCTTTACAGGAGCAAAGGCTGGCATAGGTTGCTTTGACGTCCGTCAGGCCACTTTCTGAAGAGTGTGACATCACATGCAAAGGGTACGAACACACACACACACACACACACACACTCCTTCATTTGCCTTTAATTTATCCAGACACATGCATCACGGTGCACGCGTGCAGGGTGTGTGCATGTTTCATTTCTTTGTCAAGTCAGACAGAAATGCTGGGAAGGCACATGAATTTCTCTGGGATCATTAAGCAGGACATAATGGAAAAGCTGTAGGAAGCTGATTTATACGTCACATGCTGATGCCATTTCATTTTGTAGTCCAAATGTTTTTTCATCAGCGTTCAAGCCTGTTTAAAGTCACTTCCTAAATGTAGATTAGTGTGTGTGTGTGTGTGTGTGTTATTTTAAAGTGAGTTTTCTTCTGCTCTTCAAGGTAAAACTGTTTTTAAAATATATTCATAAAAATAAACCTGATCAAAATCCTTGACCGCCCTCTTAAAATCAAGGATGCATAAAAGTTTTGACATTTGTTACAAAGTTTAAAAAGTTTCATTTACATCCTGTAAAAATAAAATCCAAACATCTGGGAGTTTATAGACACTAAAGCTAAATGCTAGAAATAACACACAACCACGCAGTACATGCTGGCAATGAGCTCGTTAAAGAATGATTTGGCTTTTAATACCTCTGCTGTAATAGAGCTCATAT
Source organism: Poecilia formosa (assembly GCF_000485575.1). Lineage (NCBI taxonomy): Eukaryota > Metazoa > Chordata > Actinopteri > Cyprinodontiformes > Poeciliidae > Poecilia > Poecilia formosa. Next base: position 3,264,375 of record NW_006799978.1, on the reverse strand, counting down.
GTCATCGAGTAAGAAGCCAAACGTCTCAGCTGTCAACACGGCTGCATCTCTGTCAGCAACACATGCAGCGTCAAAGGAGCAAAGGACGAGACGCTGCAGACGAGCTGATTCACCGGGAACTGTTCAAATAAAGGAACTGTTCAATTACTGGAACTGTTCAAATAAAGGAACTGTTCAAATAAAGGAACTGTTCAAATACTGGAACTGTTCAAATAAA
>NW_006799978.1:3262121-3263240 GCF_000485575.1 Poecilia formosa | reverse complement strand
ATATGTCAGGAAAATCGTCCCCACAAGGTATTACAAACAAACGCGCACACACGCACACACAGAGCCTTTTCCTTTCAGTGTAGAAGTGGTGGGTGAACTGCGGTGAGCAGCTGCTTTGCAAAGGTCAGCTCAGAAAAAAGACGAGCCAAACTCGTCTCTTTGCTTCCACCACTCAGCACAGAATAAAACAAATTTAGCGTTTTTTTCGCTCCATTACCTCTCAGAGCCGCCACCTCTGCTAATGCAGGGACCGAGTGCCTGTGGAGCTGCTGCTTTAAAATAAAAATCAATTTACCTGGAATAAAAACTAATCATCTTGAATTTGTTGGAAAACTCAAACCGCAGATAAGAAAATGAAAAGAGAGCGGAGCCAACATGTTGTGATCTGTACATACGTGATCAGATCAGCTGGAACAAACATGGACTGAAAGTAAATCTCTCAGCTGTCAACACGGCTGCATCTCTGTCAGCAACACATGCAGCATCAAATGAGCAAAGGACGAGACGCTGCAGACGAGCCGATTCACCGGGAACTGTTCAAATAAAGGAACTGTTCAAACAGGAACTGTTCAATTACTGGAACTGTTCAAATACTGGAACTGTTCAAATACTGGAACTGTTCAATTACTGGGACTGTTCAAATACTGGAACTGTTCAATTACTGGGACTGTTCAAATACTGGAACTGTTCAATTACTGGAACTGTTCAAATACTGGAACTGTTCAAATACTGGAACTGTTCAATTACTGGAACTGTTCAAATAAAGGAACTGTTCAAACAGGAACTCTTCAAATACTGGAACTGTTCAAATACTGGAACTGTTCAAATAAAGGAACTGTTCAATTACTGGAACTGTTCAAATAAAGGAACTGTTCAAATACTGGAACTGTTCAAATACTGGGACTGTTCAAATACTGGAACTGTTCAAATAGGAACTGTTCAAATACTGGAACTGTTCAAATAAAGGAACTGTTCAAACAGGAACTGTTCAAATACTGGAACTGTTCAAATAGTTGAACTGTTCAAATACTGGAACTGTTCAAATACTGGAACTGTTCAAATAAAGGAACTGTTCAAACAGGAACTGTTCAAATACTGGAACTGTTCAAATAGTTGAAC
>NW_006799978.1:3251940-3262111 GCF_000485575.1 Poecilia formosa | reverse complement strand
ACTGGAACTGTTCAATACTGGAACTGTTCAATACTGGAACTGTTCAAATAAAGGAACTGTTCAAATAAAGGAACTGTTCAACACTGGAACTGTTCAATTACTGGAACTGTTCAATACTGGAACTGTTCAAATAAAGGAACTGTTCAAATAAAGGAACTGTTCAAATACTGGAACTGTTCAATACTGGAACTGTTCAAATACTGGAACTGTTCAAATAAAGGAACTGTTCAAATACTGGAACTGTTCAATACTGGAACTGTTCAAATACTGGAACTGTTCAAATAAAGGAACTGTTCAAACAGGAACTGTTCAAATACTGGAACTGCCTGTCAAGAAAAGTAATAACTGCACCTCATTAATGTCATAATTGTGGTTATTACAAATACATTTTTAAAAAGTGAAAAGGTCAAATGTTTTCATGATCTATTGGTCCATTTATTATTGGCACTAATTTATTTCCGTGTCAGTTCATTTCTCTGCTGCTTGTTCAGTTTGGATTCTTGGTAACTTTAGATTGTTGGTCAGTTTTATCCTTCTCTGTTCCCCTCTGGCTTTTCTTCTGCAAAGGAAGCAAAGAATAATAGAATAACTAACAAAACATGAATAAACATTAAAAATGAACTGAAATAAAAAAAAAACAAGATAGAAAACTGCAAACATCCTGTCCTTCATGTGTCCTTGACTTTTTCCATAATTACATAACTCAGATCACTTCCTTCATAAAAACAATTAACAACCAAATGAGGCTTTCATTAGCTGATAATGGAAATAATCGCTGTCTGTAATAGATTAGCAAGGACAGAAATACTTTGGTTTTTTTCCAGTGAAAGCTGCACCTGTAGCTTCCTGTGCAGATCTTTCAGCTCCGCCTGAACAGCAGCTTCGGTTCCTCTACATGTCCTGAAGGGAGTCAGCTGGCTCTCCTTTAAAATCAGCCAGTAATGCTCACGGTTAGCAGGGAGGGAGATCGGCGCGGCGCTCCATGAAAAGAGCACTTCCTATCAAACGCTGGCCGAGAATATTGCAGATGACACATGAGCAGGTCAGGAGGAGAGCGTCCTCTGGGCCAATCCACTCCTAATCAGGAGCCGTTCCCCTCCTGCTGCACATTTCCAGACCAGACGATGTGAGGAAGGTTCACCCGACGCTCTGAGAGGTGAACATATTGACACAAACTAATGTGAGGATCTCAGAGGAGCCGTCAGCAGCTAATAATTTCAGATTGATGCGTTTAGATCAACGCAGGTTCAAAATGACTTCAGCGGCTTCATGAACATAAATGCACGTTTTATGTTTCTCTAGATTGGAAACAAAAAAATTATTTAGGGTGTATTCACAGCAGGAACAGCAGACTTTATTACCATCATTTGCTGCAGTTATATTGCTCTTTTTTGTAAGCAGACTCATTTGTAAACAAAGCAGGAGACAAACTTTCCTCCTATTAGACGGAAATGACGGGACAAACCCAGAAATAAAGTTTGGAAATGCTGGCTGAATTTCTGTTGTGCAAATCTGTGCCTTTATTCCGTCTGAAAGTCAAGAGCAGCTCAGTCAACTTTTCATGAAGGATCGGCGCCGTTAACGGCCTAAAGACACGAGATGCTCTGAGCATCACTGCGGTTCCAGTCCAATCAGTGCATGCAGTCTTTGTTAGCAACACCAAAGGGTTCGTTCTTACCATGATGCCCAGCAACGGCGGCTCGTCAAGTCCAAAAAGACGCAGATTTCCATCGTCAGTTCAGTTTGTATTCTCACCAGAAGTGAACCGAGACCTAAAAATGGACCTGGGTCCGGCTGTTTGGTCGGCACCAAGAGTCGCTGAAGTGTTTTCACAGCTGAACAAGGAGTGAAAAAAGGCTGGTCCATTTAAAACGGACCAGGCGGGTCAGGTGTGTAACACGTTTAAGCTAAACATGATGGACAGAGAAACATGTTCAGAAACTCGGTGTGTTTCACACCTGATGGTCCGGAAGACCAGGCTGCAACATTTTCAGCTGCTGGTTCTTTTTCTCACCACTGTGAGGCAAACAAACCAAACCGTTAGAAAAACCTGTTCCCCTCCGGGCCTGTGGTGGCGCTGCACCAAGAACCACCGAAGGAAATGACATGAAGACATGAGCGCAAAGTGTAAACAAAAATGGAGTAGAGTCAGATTTTAGGATTTGTCTTGTTTTGATAAAAGATGATGAACCATTTCTCCTGCTACCACTAGGCTAGCACGTTTGTTTTGGTTGTATTTCCCAGAATGCCCTGCATTGTAGTCCACTTCCTGTTCTGGAGCGGTCTCTGGTCCGCTTGGCGTTCACATACGCATTTGAACCGAGGCAGAGTTCACTTCAACTGAACCCAGACTGAGGTTTGGAAAACCAAAGTTTGATTTTTTACTTTAATTACGCATTCACACTAAATGAACTGGACTTTCTATGCAAAGTGGACTGGACTGGAGTTGGGTTAAAGGGGACTGGACTGGAGTTGGGTTAAAGTGGAATGGACTGGAGTTGGGTTAAAGTGGAATGGACTGGAGTTGGGTTAAAGCGGACTGGACTGGAGTTGGGTTAAAGCGGACTGGACTGGAGTTGGGTTAAAGCGGACTGGAGTTGGGTTAAACTGGACTGGAGTTGGGTTAAAGCGGACTGGACTGGGCTGCTGTGAATGCAGCCTCTGAAGTGTTTCTTCAGTATGAAGCAGGAAAAAGTGAAGAATGAAAAGCTGGTTTTGGATGCTGGATGCAGCAAAGCTGACATGACTAAGAGCTTCCAGGGGTTTGCTGCAAGAATGAGTCAACAGTCAGAGAGAGAGAGAGAACATGTTGACACCTGTGTGCTGATAAACCTTAAGGTTGACATGAAGGTCAGATTGAAAATGAGTTTTCTGACCAATGACACAGAAGTTCATCAAACACAAACCGTTTGAGTCTTTCTGTGGAAAACCTCCTGCAGTATGATGAGTTCATGCACATTAAACAGCATAATGACAGAAAGCTCAGTGTTTCACAAGAACAATGCAGCTTAAATATCAGGTGGTTTTAGCATAAAGGAAGATTTTGACCAACAATGTGACCTCCTATTAGAAGAAGCTTTCTACAGCTTTTTACAGCTTTCCCAGTCGCTGCTCCTCAGCCTCAGACACGAACCTCCCAACGGTAGACGAGATGAATCTGACTTGTCAGACGACAGCAGACCTGCTGGGAAAATGAAATTACATTTTCTGTCTCCACGTTTATGGATTTTATTCTTAGATTTTCTTTTTTTCTTTCAGACATTGTAGTTTTTATGCATTTATAGAATTTTTTGTTCTGAAATGGTTAAAGGTCACTGATGATGCATGGAGCCTCTACGGTCAAAATGTTTACGGAAATATTTAGTGGTGAGTTTATGGTGACAATGCAAATATAAATATTTCATTTTCTGCAACAAAATGCATTTGCAAATTCAGTTGATTTTATAATCTAATGATTTTATAATCCAAGCTTTAATATTCCCTTTCAGCCTCACACTGATTGTCTTTCATATTTTGCTGAAGCAGCGTATCTGGGCTCAGTGAACACCTGCAGTGTGTTCAATACTGATCCATTCTCTGATCCTCTACTATAGTAAAACATGCTGCTCTGACACACATTCTGTTGCAAAGCCAACATATCATCACAGCGCCAACAGCGACTCCACCGTCCAGTTCCTACTCACTGACCTTCCTCTTAATCACTCAGTTCCCACATTTCTGTCAGGTTTCTGGTCAGTGAGAAAGCAGCCAGGACAAACATGGAGGAGTGAGAAACGACAGGACCGACATCAGGCAGAAAGTCCTCAGACCAGAACCTGTTTGGTCACATTACATGTTAAGTTACAAGATAATGACATTAAAGCCATTTTCAGTCTCTCTAACCACTTTACACAGCAAACTATTTTACACCAAATCCAGAAATATGAGATTAATTTAGACCAGAGGTCTGAAAGACATGTTTTAACCTCCAGTTTTAAATCACATTACATTAAAAAAAGACGATGTATCATTTCTGATTAATAGCGGTTTTTGGAAATGTACTGTTATTTTTTAAAGAACCGCCATTATATTTAGCATTTTTAGGTTTTAAAGTAAATAAAATAATGTTTAGTGGTTAATATTTATGGACAAAAGGCACAATACACACAAATGACGGAGAAACAAATCTAGACAAACATTACTAGAACCTTTAGTGGGACTTTATTAAAAGACAAAACGGCCAAAGCCTGCAGGTTATCTCTATATTTAGAAGTATTATAATAAATATTAAAATAAAATAGTTCTTATTTTAATCCAACATTATTTAGAGCCACAGAGCTGCAGGTTACTGATCTACACACATTCAAATTTACCTTCATTTCATTTATTTTACAATTAAAATTAATTCCCTAATGCCACCTGGTAGTCCGGTTAGTTTCTCCCCATGTAAACGTTTTAACCCCGAACAGCATCAACCTCTGACCCATCAAACAAACCAGCAGAAATTTGGTCAAAGAAACAGAAACAAAGGAGCAGTTGCCATGGAAACCATGTGAGGACGGGCGGCTCAGGTCCGGAGCGAGGAAGGAAAGAGTTCAGAAACGTTCGGATGGAAAGTTTCACATTCAGCCGACTCACAGCTGGAAAACAGGCATAACAGAGGTCAAAGGTCAGAGAGGAACAGGCTGGTTAAAACAAGGGATGCTGAAGACCTAAAATCTGGACAGACATCAAAACTTTTAGGTTTCATCATCATTCAGTGTTAGTCTGATATGAATTCATTTGTTTATTAATTCTGTTTTATTGAACTATCAATTATTAAATATTATAAAAACTCAGGATTGAATCCATTTCCTGTTTACATCAGAGATATGAACGCATCAGTCACACCGTAAGAGTAAAATCTAGGTGAGTCAAAACATATTAAAATAATATTTATAGGTATGCACTAACAAACCAGAAAAAAAAATACATTTTATTCTACTGATCTGAGTTTAAAGTTTGGCTAAAATAATGAATGAATTTTTAGCCATTTTAAACTAAGAGACAAAAAACTTTTTCAGGTTTTTTATTCTGAGCTCTGAAAGTCTTGAATTAAAGCTCAAACTGGGCAAAGGTTTGAGCTACAACACCGAATTTCACTTTAAGATGGATAAGATTAATATTTTGAAGCAAATCACTAAAAACCTAAGCAGAAGTGACACGTAGGCAGTTCGAAAGCAGCACATCTGGATTCAACAAAATGGGAACATTTTCACAAAATGACAGAAAAATTCTCTGAAATCAAACAAAACCAAATTCAAACATGAAAATTGACAGAAAAAAAAAAAGATTTTTCAGTTCAAAATTCACATGTTGGGATTCCACCAATGGATCCATGACCATGGATCTATAATCCATGGTTAGGATTATAGATCCCAACCATATCAGGGTTAGGATCTATAATCCATGGTCGGTTATTTATTAGTTAAATTTACATAAGCAGACGGACAAAAGTATAAAGAGGAAATGTTGATATTTTAAGGACAAAAATGACAATAATTGATATAACAAAAAAAATTACAAGATTTGGCAAAAGTAAAATTTTCTGAATGAGTTTATTAAATAAAAACTTGTGAAAGACAAACTGCAGGTGCGTCTGGTGATTTTTGGTTAAAACGTTTTTCATTCAGTGGGAAGAAAATCCAGAAATTTTACTCAAAAGTAGCGATGCTTCATGATAAAACTATTCAAGTAATAAAAATACTCCTAAAAGTCCATTTCTTCAAAAGAAGTTACTCATATAAATGTAACTAGTTACTACCCAACTCTGGCGTTTATAACGTAAATCAGCATTTAGCGTTATTTTGTGTTTCCCCCCACCAGGCCCTTCTTGTTAACATATGATTATTGCCAGCCCGGGGCGCTGGATGTGCGCTCCACTCAGCGCTGGGAAATCAATGTTCACAGCGACTCGTATAGCTGAATGCAGAGCAGACACTCAGTGCTGTAAATTGGTGCTTTGCTGCAGCTGTGATCACACAGTGAGGACCTCTGTTACCTTTTCACTCCCGTTCGGCTCGAGTTCATTAGCAGCAGAGGGAGGCAATCTTAGCCAGGAGTTGTATTAGCTGCTAGCACAAGCTTTAAGAATGGCTGCTGACTGATTAGGATAATTGGAGAGGCTGGGAGAAAGAACCAAGGTACCATTACAACCTGCCCACTCATTTTCTATGTGAGAGAAGTTTTCTGGAGAAAAACTCTGCTCGCTGTTTGTCTCAAGGGATTATTCATCAAAATTAAATCAAGCTCTTCTGCCCTTCATTTTCCCCCCAACTGACTGACCAGCTGACTAATGAAGGCTGTCATCACAGATTTCCATCCATTATGGCTTCCAACCACTTGAGAGCGACACGTTTTACCCTTTTCCTGCGTACTTTGAGCTGAGGACACCAACCGGCTAATGAAAGTGGGTTTTTCTGAATGTATGAAAAATGTTTAGTTGCTCATTAAAAACACCAAGTTCACAAAATATCCTCAAAACCAAAATTTGTGTTTGTTGCAACTCTGTTTGCTTGTTTATTACGGTTTTCTCTGGATAATATACCTTTTATTATTAATATTAATGTTATTTGGACATTTAATGTAACTGTTAGGAATACTCAGAGCTTCCACAAACATAATAAAACAAGTAAAACATATTTTATAACTTTGTAAAATGCAATAAAGAATTAACTTTCTGGTGAATAAATTAAGACACTCGTACATCTAGTTTCACTAATTTCACACAGGCAGACAGTGAGTGAAATTACTCTTCATCAGGATGATGAGAACCAGGATTCTGAGCATTTTGCCGTTTAGACTGAAGACATTCAGGCTGTTGAAGTGACGAGAACACCGTGCTGAGATTCAGAGTGTCGTCTGGGAGCTAAGAGATGTAAAACCAGGAACTGAAGGGAAAAAATTAAAAACGACGCTTCGCTTTGGTCAGACAGGGAGGTTCATCCTGAAAGCAAGACGCTGAAAGAAAACCAAACCTACAAACCAAGAACTCCAGCAAAGTGGACAGAGGAAAGATTTACTCTAAGAAAAACAAAGAGAGCAGAAATAAAGACGAAGGCTTCTGGAGTTCTGTTCTTTTGACAGCCGAGTTTAAAATCGAATAATTTAAACATCAGAATAAAAAAGAACTGAAGTTACTGCAGCCAAAGTGGTTCAGATGGTCAGGAGAATTTAATTTCATTTTTTAAAGTGTTGTGTGGATTTAATTCCACTTGTGTCTCATATTTTTTCAGGAGTTTTGATTTTTCTCTTGTTTGGTCAGTTGAGGTTCTGACCCAGTTTTTTATGACCTCTGACCTTAAGAGGCCTGCAGAGCTTTAGACGTTCTGGTTTCTTTAGGTCTGGCTCTATAATCTTTTATCTGTTCAGAATTTCTTTGGGTTTGATCATAAATCTAATGAAATGAAGCTAAAAATGTGGTGAAACTGATTTATGCTCGTCTTGCATCTGGTCGCCTTTGGCCTCAGGTGCAGGTTTGTTCCAGCCGTTGTCCAACGGTAACACAGATCTGCTCCGTGCTGTCAGAGACGCTTCGTTTCACAGAGCAGTGGCTAAAATTAAAACTTTAATGAATTTAGTCAAAATAATTAGGCACTACACAAATTAAACCGACTTGGTCATCAATATAACTAGTCTCATTTAATAAAATGTCAAAGATTTTAGAGGGACGACATTTAAATGTTCATTCAGAGTTTTTGTTGTTCCTGGAGTTTCCAACAGGAAGTGAGGAGCCTCGTTTAACGCTACGGATCCGCTGGGATTTTACTGATGTTTATAATTAAAAGTCATCCTCCCCTCCACAACATCAAATTATTCATCTTCTGAGATGACAGCACTGCAATTTTCTTTAAATTTGCAATTCAAAATATGAGGTGTTGTTTATTTAAAGAGGAGACATGCAGGACAAACGGCCTGAGGTGGTAAAAACCTAACAACAGAGCAATAAGTCAGAGAAAAGAGCCTGAAACAGAAAAACCTGATTTCTGCATCAGCAGCAGCTCAAACAGCAACCAAACTGAAAACGTGATCAAATATCTGCCCACAAATCTGTCAGCTCCATGAAAACAAACTTCAGAATAAAAGCACAGAAAACTGCAAAGAGAAACAAAAATCTGCTTTTAGCCTCTCAGGTTATCTGCTAGAATTTGTTTAATAATCTGAAATATTTAAGTTGAAGCAAAAACAAGAAATCTAAGAAGAAAAATGATTTTTCCACAGCAGTTTTTAGTATGATAGATTTTAAAATTGCCACTGGTTCTTTGCCTTCAACACACAATCATTAAATCTGTGGAAGAAAGTCATAATCACTGTAATTTGCTTCAGTGAAGGATTTGTGTAGTGAAGCAAGAAGTGCAGATTTCTGGTGATGAAGAAACGGCATCAGTTGTGCAGAAAATACTGAAATGAAACGGGAAGCAACAGAATGTAAAGAAAATAAATGTCAATGTAGAGTTTATTCATGTAGCGTTTTAAAAACAGGTTAAAACTCAACCAAACCGTTTACAAAGACAACAGGACAAATTAACAAGGAGAAAATGAACCTGAAACAGAAAGATGAAGCTCCAAAGAGTCGTTTCATCAGCTGGATGTTTTACCTTGATGGGTTCAGATGTTCAACCTGCAGGTTGGTCAGCGACGCTCCGTCTGCAAGAGAAACGGCTGGATGAAATTTCACCGTCTGTAAAACATGAATCTAATAATTCTGTGGATTTCATTCACATGCAGAGTTATAACCTGAATCCTGATGTCAGATTACTGGTCCTAATGTACAAAAGAATGTTGGAAATTAAAAAAGGAGGAAAAAATTCAGTGTGTATGATTAAATTCCCGTCTGACAGGAGCTGCTGCCACCCACTGCGACATTTTGAGAGGCCTGGAGGCGCCGATGTGGCCGAAGTCGAGGAGGAGGAAGGAATGGAGGCTGAACGCCGCCGTCCGTTCTGCTCTGAGGAAAACAATAGGCTGAGCATAATTTAACGGCTCTCTTCAGCCAGAGGAGAAGAGGAATAATGAGCAAATAGCACCAATAAAAGTGGAATAATAGCAGGATTAGCAGTAGCCTCACAGGCTTCTGTCCAGCATGGTTTATTATTTACAAGTTGTGTGCTGTGAGGCCTGCAGCTCCAGATAATAATATTGTCTTGGGTAGCAAAAGCAATAAGGCTGAGCAGAAACTTTGGGCACAGCCCGCATCACTCCGCCTCTCCGGTGGAGTGTGTGGAGGAAGGAGAGGAGGATCATGGGTAATCATTAGCGCTGCTGCAGGATGCTTTTTTTATCGTTTATTGTTAATTCTGATTCCTCAGGAAGTTGTGAACTGATGGGAGATGAATCTGAGCGGAGAGGAGGAGCCGTGGCTCTCTGTGTGATTAATACATTAAATGATGCTTCACTTTCTGAGACAAGAAATATTCAATCAAGTATATTAGTTTGAACATTTCAGCATCAAGGGAGTTCAGAAAGTTTGACATTATAAAAACACTATTTTGGTGAATATTTCATTCATTATGGTTCTAAATAAACCAACCTGCTGCTCTTCAGCCTTCATTTAAAGGAACTCAGTGTTTGAACTGCCTTGTTGCTGAAAATGTGTTATAAATAAAACTCCAGATCTGTGGTGCATAGAAGCTGAATACCGCTCCTCCATGGTTGGATCTGCACTTTTATGCAATATTTTAATTTCCAGTCATATTAATATTTCTTTTACCAGCTGTGAGCAATAATTGACAGAAATAAGTAAAACATTTCACTGTGTGGAATGAATCGGACCAGTACTGAGATCTGTTCCTGGTGCCGTTTGCTGCGTCATCAGATGTGTTATCCACTCCAGCTTCCTGTTTACCAAACTGGACCCATCAATCACCCGTCCTGGTTTCAGCGCCGCCTCAGATCCTGAGTCGATGCTGCTGAAGTTGAGAAAAGTGAGAGATGAACTGTTTGTTGCTTCAGAAGTCAGCAGCGCTTTAAAAGCAGATCTCAGGGTGTGATGCATTGATTTCTGCTCCCATAAGATGGCTTTCCGTCTGGCGCCGCCATTCTCAGAAAGCCTGAGTGGCGATTAGTCTCACCAGGCTGGTCTTCAGCCGAACCCCTTCAAAGCCCTTTGAGGGTTGTTCCCGTCGTATGGAGATCGTTGGCCGGCCGGTCCAGC
>NW_006799978.1:3237429-3248472 GCF_000485575.1 Poecilia formosa | reverse complement strand
CATTTAAAATATCACGTTAGAAGAAGCAGCTCAGATTCGTCAAATAAACGGGACAAAAACTTGGAATGAGGTTTGAGTTTGTGAAATTGATTCAGTTCAGCATCATTTTATTTCTCAGTTTGTTCCAGCGTCTCTCTGCTCTGCAGCCGGTTCGATGTCAGTGTGTCTCAACAGGAAGACAATGTTTCAAAATAAAAGCCTGCTGACTGATGAGCAGCAGGGCTCATGGCTGACTCAGCAAGGCCTTCCAGCATCTTGGGACTTTATATAACTTTGTCTGTTCTAACTCTTCACAACTGAATGTAAAGAAATGATTCTGATGCAGTAAATCTCCAAAGAACAAAATATTCCTCATCCTTCAATGTAACTGACAGAATAAGCAAAAATGCGTCTCCTGGAGGGAATCCGCTCCTGACCGGCTCCAGCTCCAGTCAGGAGGGAGTTTTCTCCCTCCACAATGACTCTGCTTACTCTGCCAGAGGACACAATGCTTGTGCTAAGAATGGTGATAATAAGGCAGGACAGAGCGACGAAGAGGAGGAAGAGGTTTAAGACGGAACAGATTACAGATAAACTGCGTCTAGATTTAGGAGAAAAGTCATCCACAGTTTACAGAACCAACGGGAACACGACGCATTCTGCTTCTGATGCACTTTATTCATAAAGCTACAACATTAAGACGCTTAACTGAATTATGTTGATGAAAAAGTAAAGAAGACAAAGAAACTGTTTGTGTTCAGATTAACAAAAATACCCTGGAATTACTGAGACTTTTCCTCTCAGCTGCTTGAACTGAATGGTGCGGTGTGCCATTAAGCAACATAAATACTTAGCTAAACATTTAGCTTCAAATTAAATAATTAGTTAAGCTAAAGATTCAGCCTGCAAGCTAAATATTTAGTACAATATTTAGCATCAAAGTAAATAGTCAAGCTAATATTTAGCTTTAAATAAATTGAAGATTCTAAATGCTAAATTTAGTTTTAAGCTAAATAATTAGCTCAGTTCTACGTGGACTACCAAAATAAACGCTGCATCTTCCAAACATCTTTACAAGCTTCTGTTTTTGAATGGCGTCTTTATCATCGTTTCTTTTCCTTTTTTCTTGTCCAACATTTCAGCTTCAAACACAAAATGAGCTGTTTAGATACGAGCTAGCTAAATATTTAGCTTGCTAATTAAACATTTAGTTGGAAACTAACATTTATAAATTAATGAATAACATGGTGAGAAGATGACTTTGGGAAATTAACTCCTGTTTTTCTAATAGGCAGATTAACCCAACTTGTTGCTGTTAACTTTACAAAGGGAGGCAGCCGGAGTACCCAGAGAGAACGCACCGGGAGAACATGCAAAGGTTCGTTCTAATCCAGAGTCCAGCCTGGGATTCAAACCCAGAACCTTCATCCTGCAAAGCAGCAGAGCAATTTCTCCTGAGCTCTGATATCATATGTAATTTTGCTGCCTAAAGGAACATAAACAGGCTTTGGGAATAAATCTGGCTGCCTTGGTTTGTTCTGCATAGCAATATGTGTTACATGTGGTTTCATTCATTAAATCTGTTTATATTAAAGTTATTAGAAATGTTATTGCTTCAGCAGTAAAATAGAAAATATTCATCATATTTTCAGTGGAGACCACATTTCCTACAAATATCCTGCAAATAGTTCACATAAGTGCAACAAAAACCTTTCATGTTTAACAGGTCAGTTCAGACAAAAGATGTAAATAAAGTATCAAATATGACAAGAACATGATAAATCAGTAAAAAATGATCACAAAGTGAGACTTTTGTTTTTTTAAACTCGCTGTTGTGACTGAAGAACAACAAAAACAGAAAAAGATGAATGAGGTCATTCACCTGATGGAGTGGCAGGTTAGATCAGGGTTTGTGACATTATTAAATTGAATTTAAGTGATTTTTTGCTTTACATTTCATTGGCTCCTGGCTGAATAATGCCTCCAGGAGCAGAATAGGAGTTATCTCCCCAGGCCAGTCCCTCTGGACTCTGATCTGCTCTGCAATATTCCAGTAGCTCCATTAAATAACTTCAATTACCGTCATTTCAATGACCTTGACAGAATGTAGAAAAAAATCAATAGAAGTGCCCCCCAAGCCCTCTTTTCTCCTCCGATGACAAGCAGGTCGCTGCTCCATTTCTGGCTCTAATTCTGTGTTGATGAAGGATTACTGAGCTTCATCATGTTGTTCAACAGGAAATGGTTCCATAAAAGTGAAAGATCTTATTTATTTGATCCCCTCTGTGATAATTTCATCCATATATCAGCTCCTCTCAGTCCAAACGCTCCGTCTAACTCTGAGGTTATTTTCAGTTCCCCATTAAAATGTTTCTTTGTTGCTGCGTTTCTCTGACAAGGAGCCCAGACTGAAGCAATGTCACCCTGAACGGGGAGTCTGACAGAGAGCCGTTCATAAAACATCTGAACATTTGAGAAAGCGTGAATTTAAATTATTTCATCACTGCGATGAGAGATTTTAACAAAATTGTTCTGGCAGAGTTGTGCTTTGAACATAAAACCATGGAAACCAGCACAACGCAGACTTTCTCAAAATTAAAGACATGAAAAATAAGAAGCGTGGTTCTGTTCAGCGGGTCGGGTTCTTCCTCTGATCGGAGGCTTCAGAGGAACCGGCACTGAAACCACATGATGTATTTAAATAACAAACTGGATCTTTAACGTTTTGTAGATTTTTCCTGGTTTAAAATTTGTCTTCATCTAATAAACAGAGTTTGTCTAACAGACCAAAGGTCAAAGGTGAGTTCAGAGAAAACAAACATGGCGGACGAGGCAGAAGCGATATTTAAAACCGACAGAAAGGCGTCTCCAGCTGGAGCATCATGGGAGTTTTCTTGTCTTGTGTGTTTCTGTCGCTTTCTGATTGGCTGATTGATTATCTGATCATCTTTAGAGATGATCAGCATAAAACTCTGTGAAGCAGGAATTACATAGTTGTGTGTTTTGTTTTACATTTTATTTCACCAAACACTAAAAACTGTATGGAAAGTGAAATATATCAAAAATCATCTCCTTTTACAGAAACAAAAATATGAAGCAGCAAGAAAAATAATTAAAGGTTCATATTTTTCACAGCATTTTGTAACAATTACATAATATAAATGTGTAATGATGTCAGTAAAAACACAAAGAAATGAAACCAAATACTAAAGTTACCTGTAATAAAGTGGAATGTTACTAAGTTTATTCAGATCTTGGTGTAAAAATCTGGTGAAAATTTGTCCTATTTTGTGATCTTAACTTTTTCTCCCACAGTTTCTGCAGGTCTCATCTATAAACTCTAGTTCTATCTGCAGACCTTCAGCTGGATTAAATCAAAATAAACCTGCTGCCCAACATGTGTAAACCTGCTCTGTTAGAAACGTGGAAATCGATCTGTGACGTACGACGGCGTTTATGATGAAAGGCTTCCCGTGTGGGATGAAGAATTTTACATTTTTCTCTTTAACAGGAGCCGATGAAGGGCATCGAACTGGACAAATACGACTGTTCATTTCCACCAGAACTCTGTAGCAGTTTTGATCAGCTGAAGGCTTTTTACTCATTTTTTACGTTTCTGATAGTAAATTATTACCGTCTACCTTTGAAGTATTAAATGCACGGCGGATTCTCTGAATCACTGCGACGTCTAATTTTAATGATATTGTGGAGGCAAAAGAAGAAAGTTCTGGAAAGCTGTTTAATCTGGGACGGGTTCTGGTCAAGGACGACAACGTTCTGTGCTTTATTACCAGAGCCCAATTAAATGCCACTCAAAGTCGCCGAGCGGTTTGTGTTTCACAGCCTCTGGTCCAAAGGAAACACATCCATTAAGAGGAAAAGCGAAAGTATCCAGATCTTTATGTCAGTGAAGGTTTGCCCAGCGCTCCCCGATATTTAACCAGCGGTAGGAGAACCGGCCCGACACCGAGCCCTGCGGAGCGCCACAGGTTGCCCTGCCATGTGATCCCTTAGTAAAGGGAACCAGAACCAGGATCCGTTTTTAAATGCTGATGGACTTCAGGTGGTTTTTGCTTCTCTTTTCTGATTTAGTTTTTTACATGTCACCTTCACTTTGCAATTTTTTGGGAATTTTATGTCAGAATCTGCAAAGGAAAATATATTAGAAGAAAAATATTGAAGTGTTCAATATTCTCTACCAACATTTAGAAAACTCTGAATTGATAGAAAAAGTGACACTGTGAACGAAAAGTGTTAATGAAAATCCTAAGTTGAATCGAAGAAAGTTTTGTTAGTCATTAATATTTATCAGTTTATTAGTTATTAGTTTATTTTATGGCTGAATGTACATGCATGTAAATGCTGCTGCTATCATGCACAGCTCTTGAAAAAACAGACTGTAGATTACAAAAAGGTTTTGATCTCATGAAGGTTATCATCTTCAGATCCACACATGAAAGAGGAGGATGAACTGAAACATGAACTTGGATTAAAATCCAGGCAGAAACTCAGGAAGATTCACCTGCTGGAGAAACCTGCAGCATTAATCTCATGTTGAATTGTTTCACCTGCAGTATTTTCAGTTGGAGTTAATTAGTTACATTGAAAACTATTTATCATAATTACTTAACGTCTTACTGTTGGGATTGCAGAATTAATTCAAAATGCTTTGTTTTGCCACCTTCTCTTTAATTTGGAGTATAATTAGAGCTGCAACTGAAAAATAACTTTATGTAAATAAATACCAGCTAAATTTCCCTCTTTATGCTCCAGATTTGTTCTCCTGCAACAACAATTTACCAGAGCTAGAAAAGATAACTGGGACGTTAGTTTCCCTTGTGTTGCTCCGTCTGTGTTCCTGCTTCATGTGTGGAAATTCCGGCTTCGCCGAAATTTCTTGGGAAATTTAAATGGGAAAGTGCAGCTGACTTTCCATTTGCTATTCATCTGCCTGATGCACCTCATTTACACACAAAGTGACAAGTTTAGTTTCCCTTTTCATGAATAACTCGGGCCTTACCCAGAGGTTTCTAACTACAACACAAATATACAGATTCAATGTACGCTTATTCTTTCCTCCTAGTGTTGAAGATTAATTATATTTACAGATTTTAAGCAGTGCAGACACACCTGCAGAAAACTCTGAGTGTTTTCTGAAAGGTCAGAATCTGTTCAGGTCAACTACAGTCAGTCCAGCTGAAATATGGAGAAAATCCATAATCAGCTGCAGCATTTCATAACTGTTACTCTGTGTAATCAAACAGGCATCAATCATGCAACAGCTTTATAATCTGCTATGTGTACATTCAGTTACTGATGGGTTTTCTTTGCATATTTGAAAATGTTTTCCTCTATTTTACTGAAATAATGTGAGCTGACCACATGATTTCTGTTTTGTGTCATTTAAAACAGTTGATTTTCAGAGGAGCTGCTGCAGGATCATCATGAGGAGGCTGAAAGCTGCTGGAGCAGAACTGGAGCGCGCATCGTTTCTTACCCTTTGTGATTGTAAGGTAGCTGTTGTGCCATCTGGCCTCTTTGTGCTTCAACCTTCAGGTTGGGAAGAAGTATTTGCTGGCGGCTCGCTCCTCTGAGGCGCCTCGTAGCCACGGGTCCTCCAAACAGGTGCAGCTGTCCTGGCAGGATGCCTGACAGTTAAGCTCTGATGTGGCGATACAAGAGGCCTCTCACTGCAGCGCCCTCCTTAAGTTTCTGCTCACGGCGCGCCGCGTGGAGCACACAACAAAATTCCATCGGAAAATGTTGCAATGACGTTTGGTTCTGAAATAACAGGAAACGCTTTTATCAGTTATGTAAGTAAAATCAGAGGGCTGCTGGCACACAGAACAACAGTTAAAACACTTCTGTTTCATTTTTTAACCAAAACTTTTCCAGTAATTAAGAACCTCAGCAACACGTCCCTCCAGCTACAGATTTTTCACTCCCGTTTTAAGCAACAGAGATGTCGTCAAGATGTTCCCTAAATGCATGAATGGCTTCAAACTTCTGGAGGAATGTAGAGTATCAGGAGAAAAACTGGACAAGCAGAGAAAAAACATGCAGATTTCACAAAAAACAGTCCACAGATAGGATTCAACCTGCAATTAAAAAGCAAAACTAAAAGTCCTTTTCTAATAGCAGTGATTCCATTGATGATATTAAAATGAAAAACCTGCAGGAACAAGATAATCAAAGCTGCACAAGTTGGAAAAATTTATTTAGACTGAAAAGAGATTCTTTTTTAACAAACAAAATGTCCATGTTCTCTTTATGGAAAGAAAAGGAACTTATCTTCAAAAACTTATCCTTCTAAAATGTGACAAACATCGTCTCTCCTGACCAACGTAATGAAGCTCAGGATAAATCCTTTCTATGACATTTAAAGTGAGAGCGACTAAATTTGACGATGATTCACAAGACATTTTTGCACTCAGACATTTATAGTTTTAGAGACCTGCTCCAGAAACTGGTTCAAATAAAAAAGCTGTGAAGTGACAGCTGTCGCATGATTTTTTGTGCACAGATGGTTCACTGCGGCTAAAAAAGTACTCAAGGTGCGGTTAAAAATCCATGATGTGTCAGCTCCAGCTTTTCACCCCTTCAGTTGGGAATAAAAAGTTAAGTTCAGGTTCTGCACTGAATTTGTCACTGGTGACATTTTCAGGTGTCGTTCCCAGTAAACAAACCAACAAGTCAGTGGAGGACCTGGTGAACTATTCAAAATCAAAGTTATGACAAGGGCAAAGTTTTTGCAGCATTTTACAGCAAAAAGCCAGCAAACACTTCTCACACACTCAGTAGATACTTTGAATAAATCGACGCATGGAGGAGCCAAAACTTTCTCCAAAAAAAAACTGAAGTTATTGTCTTTGGACCTAAAGAGGTTTAATTTGGAGTCATTACAGATAGAAACCAGGAAATCTGACCCGAACCTTCAGAGACACATAAAGACGATTATAAAGTCAGACTTCTATCAGCTGAAGAAATAATTTAAGAAACAACGACCTGCAGAAACTCATCCATGTGTTTCTCTTCAGTCACATGATGCTGCCACCACCAGGTTTCATGTGTGTTTTTGTTCTTTGACTTCACACCGTCAGACACGGCCTGTTTATGAGATTTCCTGTTATTCCAAAAGTCGGAATGAAATTTAACTCCATTTTCTAAGATGTAATCATACATAATTCATGATTTATGAAAAGGGGGTAATTTTCACATGGCATAATGCCTTTAATAAATCAAACCACCATGTGAAAACATTTTTTTCATACTTATAACGTTTTTCTCTGACACCAACATTAGCTTGATGTGAAACATTTAAATAAAACCAGAACAAATCTGGAAGTGGCAAACTGTAAGTCAGCGTAGCGGCTCTTTTAAATGACCTCCAGATTATTTGAACTAAAGCAATGCTTTATGTCCTGAAAGCAGGAACAGCCATTTTGGAATCCAGGATGAGGTTTTTTATTTCTAACATTTTAATTCTCCGTGGTGCCAAGCGCAGGTGAGCCTAACGAGCCGACACCCTGCCAAGTCACTGAAGGGAAGCAAAGAGAAGCAGTCTGCCATGACTGTTAGTGGAATCAATAAGAAGCTGTTTTCTGATGGAAAATATGTGTTGCTGGACTCAAAAAGTTTCCTCTCAGAGAAGACGACTTCTAAATTGGATGCATTTTCCTTTACCTTTAAAATTCAGGCCAGGATGAGTCCAAATGGAGACAGTCGGAGCGCAGAGGGACATTCCTCAAGCTGCTTTCCCTCTGGAACTAATTATTTGAGATGCAGTTTGTTTTTCAAATGAACCCGTGACATCTTCGCGCCTTTGCTGCGCAACAATCAATCAGACAAATCAAACATGTCGGCTGCAGAATCAAGTAGCTGCAGCTTCATTTCTATAAATCAAAATGTTCTTGGTTCGTTCAGGAAATCTGTTGTGTTTTCATCTGAGGTTGAGCATAAACGCTGCAAGCAATGCATTTTGTCCTTTGACAGAACTCCTAACATGTTTCTAAACAATAAAAGACACATTTTCAACATTTAGCACAATAAATCTGCCAAACATTTTCCACACCTGTACTTTTCTTGTTGCTGTATTCCTGGTTTATAATTGGTTTATAATTGGTGTTAAAATGGAGCGGGTTCGGACCCGGATCAGACTGGAAGGTCCTTGAATTTTCACACACAGGATCACAGTTTGTTTTTTATCAAACTCAGAATCGATGCTGCTTTTAAAGGATGACCTCAGGTGTCTTTTTAAATGCTAACTGTATCAATAAAGGTGTTATGTGTGATTTGTGAAGCCTGAGCCAAGCTGCATACACATACACCCACATAATGGAGGCAGCGAGAGAAAATACATGGATTTATGCACTCAGCAGAGGAGGTGAGAAAAGAGAACACAAAGGAAATCAAAGTGCAAAAAGTGAACTAAAAAAAATCTAAAAATATCCAAACTGCTGAAAGCCTTTTCATCTGCTTTATGCAGTTTTCCCTGCATGAATAAAAAAAATCTTATTTTTCCCAGAATGCTGTAGGAAAGTTTTAAACTGAAATGCAAAGACAGGAAATTTGACTCCTGTTATATTGTTTTTTCATGACTTAACAGTTTTATTTACTTTAACTCTTTTTAATTGGAATGTATTAAAAAATCTGGATGTAATGTATATTTATTTTATGCGTTCCTAAAATGTAACTTTTAGGAGCACAGATGTTCATTTTTTTGTGCAAATTTTCCTTTTCAGATGAAATGAGATTCTAGTCAGTAAGACTTTTTTTCCTGTTTCTCCATCCATCCATTTTCTAACACCCTTGTCCCTTAGTGGGGTCAGGAGGTGCTGCTGCCTCTCCAGCTAACGTTCTGGGCGAGAGACGGGGTCACCTGGACAGGTCGCCTGGACAGGTCACCTGACCTGAGAACATGCAGAAAGACCAGGGCCAGGAATCAAACCCAGAACCTTCTTGCTGCAAGGCAACAGCTGTACCAACTGCACCACCGTGCAGCCCTTTCCTGTTTCACATATAAATTAATTTAGAGATTTTTGTTTGAATTATTCCAATTCAGCTCAGCTCTGGATTCATAAACTATAAACCTGACAAGATTCAGATGTTTTTTGCATGTAGTTTAGATGATGGAAGCAGTTTATGCACCAATTTTAGGTAAATCTGGTTGGTTTGGGAGTGAAAACTTAAAAAACAGAAGATAATTCGATACCGAGATCCACGCAGCGGAGCTGGAGTGTGTGGCCGGTTGTGTTCAGTTTCTCCTGGAAACTGAACGTCTCCATGTGTGAATGCTTGAGAGAAAACCCAGATCACATAAAAACGCCACACTGATGAACACTTCCGTTCTGCAGGGCTTTTTCAATCGGACCAGCTGGACCAGCGACTCTGCTGTGCATGCAGCAAATAAAACCCGCCGACATAAATGAGCTCTTTAATGCGTTTGTGTTGGCACAAACCCAGGCATGTTTTTTCATTCACACAAACTGCAGCGAGAAAACAAACATCTGACACCTTTTTCTCTCCATACAGAGAAACTTCCTGCTTACGTTTAAAACTGACGGATCCGACCCAGACGGACAGAACTGATCCTGGAAGAACCAACATCATGACGATTCATTTTCTTTTTTATGTTAAACTATTTTTAACAGCTTGCTCAAACTTTTCTTCATATCCTGTTGATATGGTCCAGTATGCTACTTTTACTTGCCTTCACTTTTTTCCTCTGACAGTTTTTCTCTGTTTTTTTTTTATCAGTTTTTCTTCTGGTTATTGTTTCAAATCTGATTGAAAAGATGAATTTTATTCTACTTTATATATATTTATTTATACTTTATAAAACAGGTTTGGCAAACTTCATTCGACTACATGTAACAAAATTAAGAGAATTTTGTTAAAGTTGCAGCTCCGTTCTCCAAGTGAGAGACAACATCATGATCATGGGTCACTACGGTCATGAGTTGATAAAATTCAAATCATTTCCAAACACCAATAACTTCATAAAGCTTCTGCTTCTCTGATATTTAGCTGGACAAAATGCTTTTCCAGCAGCTAATTGACTCAAATGTTCCTAAAAATGATGTGTCACAAAATCTGTGACATCAGTCAAATATCTGCTGCTGCTCAGATGGATTTTATGATTCAGGAACATTTAGTCAGAGGGGAATACTTTTTATAAAACACATAATTCACCATAAACTGTATCTGATGCCATTAAAGCTGAAGTTTTCAGTGCATTATCATAGTAACAAGCAGATGGATTTTATCCTGTGATTGGTGCAAAGTTCCCTGTTTAAATTACAGCTAAAAGACGTCCTCACCTCTCTGTGTTAGTCAGTGTAAACTCCACAGTCCTCTTCATTCACAAGTCTGTCTGTCAGCCTGACAGGCACTCAGACAGGAAGTTGTGTGTTTGGCGTTCCTGCAGCTTCAGATGATGAACAGCTGGTCCCGCCCACAGTGATCTGCAGCGGAGATGAAGCTGTTCAGAGCAAAACTAGAAACACACCTTTCCATCAGCTCAGAGTTATTATTTCTGTTCATTCAGTTAAATCAGACCGAGGAAAGTTGTCCTGGGTCGTTTGACCTCTCTGCCTTACTGAAGGTCATCTGTTCAGTCTGACAAACAGACGAGTTCCTGCAGACTTTCTGCATGTTTGTTTGGCAGCTCAGTGTGTTCTGTGGTGTGTATTTGATGTGCATATTGTAGCACACTAAGAGCCTGGGACCATATGTTTCCTGAAACCAGCTTTCTAATTAGTTACAGTGTAATTCATAAGTCTAGGAAAAATAGTTGCTATAACCAGAACTTAAAGTATTTTAATGGGATTTTATCTGACAAAGTGGAGCTTAATTTTGAAGTGAAAGAAAAAGTACGCATTGCTTTACACACACACACACACACACACGTTTGTGTTGCTATCTTTGTGGGGACTTTCCATTGACTTCCATTCATTTCTACAGCCTAAACCTGACCTTTACCCTTTTCCTAACCCTACCCATCACATACCTAACCCTAACCAACCATAGCCCTAACTCTGACTCCTGACCCAAAAACAGGGTTTC
>NW_006799978.1:3212329-3237291 GCF_000485575.1 Poecilia formosa | reverse complement strand
GTAAAAGTAAAGAAGTAGTTTATCAATAGATTTAATATTTAAAAATTATCAGATGGACCAAAATATAAAATTTGGGAAATCCCCCCCCCAAATTGATGTCTTTCAATATAAAGCTTATGAAATGATAATGAAACTACAGGTGTGTGTTTGGTGAATTTTTGGTTAAATTTGCTCTTCATTCCCTGAAGTTACTCACAGTGGGTAGATAATCCATAAATTTTAATCAAGTAAAAGTCATAATATTTAATAAAATTATTCAAATAAAAATAAAAAGTACAGCTTAGTAGAAATAAAAGTATTTATTGAAATAAATGTAACTATTAAAACCACAAGAAGTTTTAATTCATTCTCACAACAAGCTGCATAGGAGACATAAAAACATGGGAAAGTTGCTCTGATCAGATGAGACCAAAACTGAACATAATGAAAACGCTGCATGTTTGATGGTAGGGATGAAAACAGAAGTTATTACAAAGACAAGAGAGCAGAAACTCAACAGCTTTTAATCTGTTTCTCAGAGCATGAATGTTTAATTTGATCATTTTTCAAAATAATCTAAAGCAGCCGTTAGATGGAGAAT
Source organism: Poecilia formosa (assembly GCF_000485575.1). Lineage (NCBI taxonomy): Eukaryota > Metazoa > Chordata > Actinopteri > Cyprinodontiformes > Poeciliidae > Poecilia > Poecilia formosa. Next base: position 3,236,711 of record NW_006799978.1, on the reverse strand, counting down.
TAAATGATGGAATTTTAAAAGATAACTGTTGATAAATATTTAAAGATTAATACTGTCTGTAATATTTCAGGCCTGAGGACAAACAGTGCTGACCTGCAGTGATGAAGGTCAAAGGTGAAGCTTTCAGTCCGTCTTTCTTCTTCTTGATTCCAACCAGAAGTAGGGGTCAAACTTAGGGATGGAGGACAGTGAGAATATTTTACCACAACAGTTAAAAAATAAATGAGAAAGTGTTTTCTACCTCAGAGAGGATGAGAAGTCATTTAAAAATGGGTCTGGCTCCTTTCTGACGGTTTAACGCTGCAGCGTAAGGTGGGTGTGTGGAGCCTCAGGGCAACCTTAAGCTACAGCGACTGGGGTCAAAGGTCAACATGGTGTGGTTGTTCAGTGGTTAGCTTCGTTACCTCGCGGCCTGCTGGTCTCATGCCCGCTCTCTGTCACCGTGGTTAAGTTAAACTAAGGTGTGAAAGTTTCTCGGTTCGGCGACTTTCTGCTGATCTGACCTGAAAATACTGAATGAAAAACTGAAACCTGTGAAAACTGGATTAGAACCAATCCAGAGAAAAAATAACGGCAAACACTAAAACCAGCTCTCTGACAAATACATGACATTTATTCAGGAAGCTTTATATATAAAAAAAAAACAAAACGGCAACAAAAATAAGTCAAGGGTCAAATTTAGAATTTCTAAAAACAATAAAAGACAAGATCACCTTTGAAAACAGCCTTTTCTGTTTATTCAGGTTATCTTTATTGAATATTCAGACTTGTTTCAAGATCTAAAATGTTTCAGTTTAACACAAAAGCAGAAGAAATCTGTGAAGATGAACACACTTTATTCACAGAACCCTTTACATCCTTCGTTTTAGGCATTTAAGCTACAAGCGGTTACCCGGCAACCGCTGTGGCTGTTACACCATTATAATGTGCAACATGATTTTTCTATAGGGGTAAAAATGGCTCCTGGGTGGGTTTGGTTCTAATTATTATAATTACTTTATTTTGTACACCAGACATTCGATTAGGAAAAGTCATGAACTGTAAGGTTTTATTAGGCAGAGCTGCAGGAAACTGAAAATACACAGAGGATAAAAATTAACTGACTGCAGTTATAGTGGAGAAATAAAAGTGTAGCCTTGTTGTCAGATAATATTTTGGAGATTCAAAGCTAAGCAAAACTTCACCGTAATGATCTGAAGAATGTTGTTGGGATTTATTAGCAAATCTAAACCTCTATCAGGAAAAAATAAACTTATGGTGCTTTGTTTTCTGTTTTCTGTTGGTTTAATTGGCTTTTTTATTGACAATGTATTCATTCGCAAACAGTTTTACAACAGAACATTGAAACAATTTTATGAAATAGTTACTGTAGATATACAATAGAGAGAATAATACACACAGTTAAAAAAGAAAAGAAAAACTCCCTTATATAATCACAGCTTGGGAATTAGCTTTGAGTAATCCTCACTGCATTTATTGTTATTCAGTTCTAGCAGACATTTCAAAACTGCAACATCACAGCCATGAACGGTCAGGTGTTTTACCACAGCAGTCATTTTACATATTTCAAATAAAGACAAAATAAATTAAGAAAACACACACCATCAGCTGATCTTTGTGATTAACAGTTGAAATGCATAACACCTTGAATTATTGTACATTTAAAATAAATAAAACTTCAAAAATGAACAAGAAAGCTCAATAAAAAATACAGATGAGTAACAACACACCTGCACAGAAAGGAACTGAACAGTTCAAGAACATCCAGGTGACACCAGTTCACCTGTCCGGGACAAAGGAACCGCATAAAAACCAGTCAGTTGTTCCCACACATGCTGCAGCAGTAAGGCCTAACGGCCGACAAAAACATCCATCCTCCGCTGACATGCGTATAAAAACTGAAACGAACATCTAACAAACATGCTAGCTAAAACACATTTTGACCTCTACAGCAACTTTTAGGTCAACAAAACTCCGTGAGAAACTTCTTAATGAAACAACCACAAAGGCGCTGGTGAAAGAGGAAGTGATGTCACATGTTCATCATCTTCTTTTGTATTTTATTGGCGGATGGCAAACCAACTTAAGGTGCATTTACCGCCACCTGCTGGACTTACATCGCATGTAACGCAAAAATAAAATACATAAAGTTTCTCAAAATGATAACATAGATTTTGTATAATAACCAATATAAAATTGAAAGTCAATAAAATTAAGAAAATAAAAATACATACAATTAATAAGTAAGGGATTTTGATGGAATGTATTATGCTTTGTTTCTTCCATGCTACAGATGGCGGATTATAAAAAGACTTGATATGGTCTGCACTGTTGTGTAGAAATGATGTGAAGAACCCCGTGGCAACCAGAGGCGGATCAGGGCACATGCAAGCAAAGTATGAATTTCAACACAAACCAAAGAACATTTTTACATTTGTTTATTGAGGATGAGAATACCATTAACTTCACCATTTATAAATACTCCTGAAGCTTTGAACCAACTCATGAACCCACTATGGCTATAACTTTAATCTGTCTGATTATAAGCTGATTATAACTATTACAATAATTCAAAAATTCAACATTTGGAAACTCTGCAGAGTGCCTAATAAAGTAAAGGAGTGGATGGTTAAAAGAGCAGCATGTGTTAACTGTGTCATCACAAACACACCAATAATTCTTCAAAATAAACATTCTTCCTGTTTGAGTCACTCAAAATTAAAATTAAAATTAAAAGTTTATAACCACCAGCTGTGTGTTGTCATGTTCTACATAAAATGGCATTAATCTCCTGAGACAACATTAAACTAATCAGACTGAGGATTAACTTGGACGTGTAAAAATCTCTTCCCAAACTTCCCAAGTCTTTACTGGATATTTGCTCCTGTCATGTTGAGATTCCTGGCAGCTGAAACCATTTAAATCCAGTTCTAAAGCAAATTTTGCCCCTAGGATTATTCACCGTAACATCATATGCATTAGTCCACAAACACTGAGACATATATACCTTAATCCTCAGAAAGGGCACGGCCTGGAACGGCTGCAGAGAAATAATTCCTGTCTGCAGGCGTTTTCAAATCTCCAGTCAAACAGGAGAAAACTCCTCCATCCGAGGCTCTGGCAAGCAGACAGTAACCCTGAACCCATTAACCATCTGTAACCAGGAGGAGATCATTTAAACAGGCAGAAACTTTTATTTTAAAAATGCTTTGATCGTTTAAAACAACTGTGTACCTTTAACCCTGAATATAATGTGCTTCACCTGATCAGATCTAAATAATCAGAAATAGTTCATGTGTTATTTTCCCAGTGGAGAGTTTATATAAAGCAAAGTTTATCTCAAGGTTTAGCTCAAGTTCAGGATTTTTCTACATTCAGCAGATTAATCTTTTTTTTTTTTAAATCAGTTTTCACATATACATATGTGAAAGCTAATTAGCTCAAATGCGATGCGGTGATGGGGGTGGAAGCATTTTTTTTGACTCGGAACAGCCCAGCGCCCCGTTAAACAGGTAAACCTAGCCAACCTCCTCTGATTTAATTTTGACCGTCACAACCTTTTCCGTCTGTTCTCAGCTCTGCCCAGGGTAGACTACTTCTTCTAGCCTACCGGGTTGAACAGGCAGCCTGTTTAATTTGAGCCGTTAAAACTGTTCCTGTCTCTGCACCTCCACCCTACTTCCATTGCATATTTTTAAATACATTATCCATGAACAACAATAATAGCAAACTGATAGAAAAAAAAATACTTACCTTACAGAGAAAATTTGGATTGCCAACATAAATTCACGGCGAAAGGGACTTCCAACTCGGAAAGCGGCGGGCTCCAGACTAATCCGGTTTAAACTGGTTTTTCTATTCGTGCAGTTTTATTGTTGCATTACTGCCCCCTTATGGCCAAGAGAGGTATTGGTGTGCTAATTCACTTAACTAAATTTTGTTGCGTTCACACAAAATTATTTAGGTTAACATGCGACAAAATCATGTTATCGTTACTTGAATTAATTAATTAAACACAACAAACACAATTTTTATGTGTTAACTTGAAATGATATATTAACATAATGTGAACAACTGCCATGTTTCACTTTTTTGAGGGTACAAACCTTATAAAACAATTACACAGCTGTGAACAGATTGCTACATAAACTATATTATTTTTTATTTTTTTTTACTGATTCATATTAAATCTGATCAAAGTCAGATAGAAATATCAAAAAAATATATTTTTAAAATGAGAGAATACTGAGCAAGAGATTTTTTGCAGATTATTTTTCATCAGATTCAACAGTTTACATCCTTTCTCTGAGTCAGACGGTCTTGGGTCAAACATTTCGTCTTTTAATCCCTCATAATCTGATGGCATTAGCTGCAGTAAAGCGTTCACACACCATGATACTACCACTCCTTTACCTCAGTGTTTTCAGACCTGCATGTTTCCTCCATTTTCCTTAGAATGTAACTGAGGTCTTTGTGCTCAGAGGTTTTATGTTGCTTTGGCTTCTTCCTCTGTAAGTGGCGTTTCAGCTCATGCAGAAACAGAACTGACACTGAGACATGCATTCATATTGGCTTCCAAAATAGTTTAATTATAATGTATGTAAACATCTAAATCTGTAAAGTAAAAGAAAAACAATAATAATAAACATTCAGTTTCTCATTATTCTGGGATTGAGCAACTGGAAGTTGTTTTGGTAACGGAAATCAATCAAAGCGGTGATCAGCACCATGCTGACCGACTCCACACAGGAAGGCCTGAGTGAACCAGGATTCAAACACAAATCATCTGAAGCTTTCCTTTAATGCTGATTTTCACTGGATGCTCTTTTCATCGACTGTAACAGCATCAGGAAATACATAGAACGTTAGCTGATGGAGCTGCAATCAATACAGACGATTGGTTTGGGGAAAAGCTGTTTTTATTGATGTTTGGTTGGAAAAGAAATTTTTCAGAAGATCAGTTCTAAGACTGTTGTCGTTGAGCGTCTCAGACCGATTTACAGAACAAAAGTAACAAACCGGAAGTAAAAGTCTGGAGTCCATCCAACATCAACGTCAACAAAACAATAAATCTGATAGAGGAAACCAATATTTACACTCCAAAACGCAAAACCTTACTCAGTTCTTCTCTCTTGTTTCTAGTTCAGATATATTATTATACTTGGGAAAAAAAACTAACTTCCAAGAAACTTTTCAGAAAAATGTAGAAACTTGTTTAAGTCAATAATTCCTCAATATTTATTTATATATATAAAAAATATTACAAATATTTTTCCATTTATGAGAAAACATTTTTTCAATTTTTCAATGGCAGCAGAATTAGAACCTTTTTTAAAGGCAATATTAAATAATTTTTCTTACTGAAAAGTTTATTGGAAGTTAGTTTTGTCTCATTTCAAAAGGACGTCTGCTCTAGAAACCAGACAGAAATACTTGGTAAGATGTTGTTTTTCTCCTCTTACTGGTTCTATAAATCATGTGATGTTTCCTGGTTGCTTTAAACTGTGGGCCGGTTCAGGGGCCGACTAGCTGTGTGGCGCCGTTTCCCACACCATGGCGCACCAACAGGCGCTGATGCATGCGCAAATGAAGACGGATTGCGTATGATGACACAAGTCAAGTTTAATTTGCTCTTTTGCCAAAAGCAGAAAGAGCAAAGGAAGAGAGATGCATCACCGGCGCTGGAACTTAACTCAATATATTACAAAGCCCAAAGGTGTAGCTTTGATCTTTCCTTGTGAAGAGTTGTGACAGAGCCGTTCCACTCTTTCTGAACTCAGGTGGCCCTTCACACAATAGCCAGAGAAAATAACTTCATCTCCCAGGCTAAATAAGAAGCTCTTGAAGATCTACACAGGAAAGAGATGCAACAACCAGATGAAATTGTATTATTCTTCTCCAAAGTTGTTTCCTTTCACAGAGGAGAAGAGCTGCTCTGCAGACTGATACCTGCGTGGATTATAATTCTCTTATCTCTGCAGGCACAGGTGGGGTCGGATTATTTTCAGCACAATAAGTTTAAATATCAGCAGAAAATCTATTTTATTATCCTCAGTTGGGAAATTCAGTGTGATTTATTTTGAGTCGAGATTCTTGTCACCCTGGAAACTAAAAAAAAGCCTCCCTCCTGTGGAGTTCTGTTTGTTCTGCTGACCCGGGTCAGAACCAAACACTGACCTCATGTTACTGAAACACTGGAAATTTATTTATATGTTCAAATCTGAAGTAATTTACTGGCAGTAAAGTGCAGAGCATCTGGAAAGTAATCACACGTTTCACTTTTTTTGTACCTTTTCTTATGCTACAACATTATTCCAAATTATATCAAATTAATCTTTCCTTCAAAAGGCACAAATGATTCTGTCTTTTACCAGATCAGGAATATTTTAAATTAGTTTTTGTAAGAAAGCAACGTGTCAACTCAATGTTAGCCTCATTAAAAAAGGAATCCAGTTTACAAAGTCTTTGGAGATTTCTTTTGCAGAAAATGGAGGGTGGAGAGCAACATTCTAGTCCTGCTACAGATTCTTAGCTGGATTACGGTCTGGACTTTGACTAGGCCACTCTTACACATGAATCTGCTTGGATCTAAACCATCCCATAATATCTCTGGCTGGATGTTCAGGCTGGTTGTTCCTCCATTATTGTCCTGGATTTAGCTCCATCCATTCTCCCACAGCATGATGCTGCCACCACCATGATGTTCACTAAAGTTCAGCAGAGAGAATCTGAGGGCAGAAACAGAAAAGCTGCATTAATGTTCAGATTATTCAACAATTAACTAAAAAACAGGCCAGAATATTTGACTTTTATGTCACATTTGTCTCCCTTTTCCTAATTATGCATTAATTCATTCATAACACATGAAATGCATGATGTAAAAATAATCTAAGATTTCAATAGACATGGATGCTTTTGCAATGCTCTGTGTTTCAGCAGCAGGTTGTAATGAGGCTCTGATTGCATGCAAAAGAAACTCAAAGTGTGCAACCTGGCACTGGGAGACGCAGGACTGATGACGCTACAATCTGGGCTGCTACAGATCTGCAGCACGCTCTCACCAAACTTTTCAGAGAATTTGGCTCTTCCACACCCAGAGGCAGCCTGCTTGCTTCTGCTCCGTGTTGCCATCTGTGGTTACACCCTGACGCTTGTCCACATATTCTTAACTTTTCCCTCTGAATCTGTTTCCTGTTGCAGTTTGCATCAGAAAATGCGGTCCGGGCTTGAAGCAGCGATCTCTCCCTGGACCCCTCAGGTCCAGCTCCTCCACGGTGCTGCCTGGCTCTTCGGAGACCTACTGCTAGCTCAGTTTGGTGAAGCTCCTCTCTGCTCTGGCCTCACAACACTTAGATGAACTCTGCACTGGAGTCAGAATAACACAGCTGCCAACCTGCTGCTGCAGGCAGAAACTCCACCCACACACTGTGGCAGATACTGACATCCTGTTTCCTTAAAAACATCCAAAATCCAGAGAGTTCTGCGTTCTCCTGAAGTACACTGGAGATAAGTGTTACAGATCAGTTTTAATGGACTTTTATTCCTAACTACCCCTCATAGTGAAGCTTTCAACATCATGTTAAGCATGTAAACCATTATGAAGAGAATAATGGCCCTAATATAGGAGAAGGAGTGCGTAAGTAAGGCTGATGAGTCAATAAAGTCTGAAGGATTCTTTCTCCTGGATGATACAGGAACAGTAATGATGCTCTATAATAATGTTACAATACCAGATCCACTTTAGCTCAGTGGACTCAGAGCCGTAAACATTGATTTAAAACATGCAGGTCGTCAGCGGGCAGCTGGTGCTAAACGGAAAGAAAGACTAAATGTTCAAATGAATAAAAAGAATTAAGTACAGATTTTATTAGGATGTTAACTGGGTAACAGGAAGAGGTGTATCATTTTGAGGAGGAAGGAAAAGGAAACGTAAACATCTAAAATAGTTTCACATGTTTTCAGTCCCTTCATTTTTATTTATTTTGTTAGTTCATGGAAATCATTTTCAGGGTTTTGTCTCAACCAGATTAAAAAATTTAGGGTCAGAAATTTTTGCCCATTTTTGGTAAAAAGCTCAAACTCAGTCAGGTTGGATGGAGAGCAATGCTCAAGTCCAGGGATCAGGACTTTGTTTAGGCCAGTTTTACCCATGAAGCTGCTCTGACATGATCATAATACCTCTTGCAAACATGAATTATAAGTGTTTTTTTCAACAACAGCTTTCTGTCTGCCTCTCTTCCATCAGGAGAAAATAAATACACATAAAAAATGCAGTTTTTCACAGAGTTATTGCTTTACATTTCCACAACAGAATAACACTAAACTAAAAATACCAGTGAATTTTATTGGTAATTGTGCTTTTTTGAAAACATTTTCCAAAAATATCAACTTCACATAGAAGAAAAAATAAAACAATATATAAATAAAATGGCTAATCTTGTGAAATGGCAATAATTGTCCCATAGTAGAAATTGATAAAAATCATAAGTTGCGATTTTTTGAAACGGTAATGAAGCAACGTTTCCGTCTCTAAACAGGTTTAAATGAGTTGAAATATGAAACTCATATTCACAAATCGCAAAACGTTTTTCTCTCTCCCCTCATTAAAGATCCCGCCCCCTTTCTGTCAGTCAGCTGATTGGCCAGATGCTCCAAAAACGACCTAGTTAAAGTAAACAGAATGCAGCACTCTACAGTGAGCTAAATATTATTTAGCTAGCATGTAGCTCATCTTAGCACATCTTATGTAGAAGGAATGGAAGTGCTACTGATTATTATTAGAAACAAAAATAATTTTAGTTTTTAAAATTTATATATTAAATTATATTTTGTTCCCATTAAGAGAAAACGTTTCCAGTGCAGCTGCAGCATGTAATCATGATGTGGACTGACGCAGCGTTAGCAGGACGCCGCCTTCACCAGCTCCGCCTGAAGGCCTGCTCTGGTCAGGAGCAGCAGAAAGCAGAGCAGAAACCCGGCGCAGCACGGAGCCTCACACTCAGCCGCTGCACTTGTTTTCTAGCAGCAAAACCTCAGTGGAGATTTTCCCACTGAGTGAAAATAAATGTAGTGCCCAGGAAGGGCAGAACAGAGAGGCGCTGATTGCGAAGCTTCAAATCTGGTCATGCGTCTGAAATCCTCTGCTATCCATGTGTTTATTTATTTAGCTGCTGCAGAGCCTCAGGATGCCGTGCTGAATGTACATTTGATTCCTCAGAGAACCGTTTGTCCCATTTTTCTCGTATAAGGTTTTTAGTTGAGAGTCGTTCACCAATCCATCCGCCTGCAGTTTTCTACTTATCTGAGATCAGGATGGGAAGGTAACAGGTCATGATCCAGGTTCCATGGAGCGCCTGGAGCAGCTCCAAAAGGAAACCCCCACTGTCAGCCTGATAGACCACATGAGCCCTCACCTGACCCCATCACCTGACCCCTCACCTGACCCATCACCTGACCCCTCACCTGACTCCTCACCTGACCCCATCACCTGACCCCTCACCTGACCCCATCACCTGTTGTTGACTTACCATCCAGAAACTGCTTCCAGCTTTCTTGATGGTTTTGCAGGAGGCTCCACTTCTGCTTTTCAAAGATGTAAGATTGTAGAGTCTGTTTCCATCCATTTTCACAGGATCTCATTTGGATTTAAAGTGACAGAGGCCCTCAAACAGCTGAAAAGAGTAAGAACTGAATTTCTAGATCAATTCAAATTTCTTCATTAAAAAATAATTTAGTGTAAAAATGTAGCAAACATGTTTCTGTTGCCGATAGACGTATCCTGACCTGTTCAAGGTAACCTCTAATATGATGTTCCTGTCTTTACAACGTTTTTTATGAGCTACAACTCAACATGCACACCTAATTACTATCAACACTTTATGCATTTTATTCCATGCGGTAAGAAACAAGCTAATGATTTAAAACTCATGCCAGGTGATTTTCTGTAAGATCTGTATTTGAGGTTAGGGTCATTTGAAAGCAGTGACTCTAGCAAATAGAAATATCAGTATGGTAATTATTAATATATGTATTCTGAAACAGTCTAAAATTTTATTGAAAGAATTAAAATCACATAAATGAAGATTAGGACTTTGAACATATATGTTTTGGTTTGTACATTCAGACTCAGGTCAAACATAAAAAGCGTCTGTGGACGTTTTAAAGAATCAGAGCCGACTCATCCGCTGCCTTCAGAGTCAGACGTCGTCCTGTGAAAGTCACTTTGGTCAGCAGCGCTGACAAACTGGTAAAAATATGGATTGGTAGAATCAGACCTAAAATAAAAGAACCATAACCCAAAGAGTCTGAGCCTCACCTGCATGGCTCTGGTTGGGTCAATTAGTCCTGTGTCCGTCCTCTGCGCTCTGAGCAGAAACAGAAAGCTTCAGCTGTCCGGCTCTGCTGAGCCTGTTCTCTCTGCAGCTCCTGATTTCTGTTCTCAGCTGTCAGAAGTGAAACCCGACATGGTCAGCTGCTGGTAAAAACGGATCCAATTCAAGGTTTGACACGTGCGATCTGACATGCTTTCCCGCTCAGCAGTTGTAAGGGGAACTTAGCGAGGCCCTGTTGTCTGGCTGCTCTGCTCCCACTTCTCCTCCAACACCGTGTTTCTGTCTGCTCAGCTGACACTCCTAGGGCCTTTCTGCATTCCCCCCACTTGGGAAAACAATAGATTTCAGCGCATGGGCATGTCAGCAGCCAATCTGAACGGCTTCATCCTTTATGTTACACGAGGCTCAAAACCAACAAAGTTTGATTATTTTTTCAATTCCAAAAATAATCTGAAATGCAGAAAAGCACTGATCCTGTGGTCCATGTTTCTGTTTAATGCTTTTTGGTTGTCTTGCATGACATCTGTTTTAACTAACACATTGCATGAACACGTGTCAGTTTTGCATATATTTCCAGCTCACCTTAACTGAGATGTTAAAGTGAGAGGCTTCTGCAGGCCTCTGCATCTCCTGGACATTATTTCTATGGCTGCTTGTTGATCCTCAAACAGTGATGGCCTGTGGGACCAGAACACAGTTAGCATCACATTCAAGCATCAACTCTACCTACAAATGATGGAGATATTTACAACCAGAGCCTCAGGAAAACTTCAAAGTCTTTATAAGTCAAAACTCCAGTTTAAATACCATAAAAAGGGAAAATATCAGTGTAAGAATATCAGTTATTAAAGCCACTCCAAGCATAAACTGCAAAATCATTCAAAAATAGCAGAAGTAAAATAGCATGTTACTTCTCAAACTTACAGTTTGAGAAGTAACGCTGGCTGTAATTCAGCTGTCTAACTTTGTCCACACATGCAGTCTCTGTGTGGGGATAACAGAAACATCTCCATAGCTGAACTCAAGGCCTCATCTGTCTGCCTGAATAAAAACATCTTCTATCTCCAGGCTGGGACACGTAAAATAACCCGAGGAAATAATAAAAGCTTAAAAATGTACAGAATAACAATACATACACAAACAACCTGGAACTCAAGTAAACAGCTGCAAGTCCTGCACCAGACCTCACTTTGTATGTTTGCTTTACTTAGAATAATTGTAACCTTGTGAAAATAAATTAAAAACTAAAATGAGAGATACTTTACTGTCCCTGAGGAAAACCCATAGAGGTGCAGGTTTACATGCACACCAATAAAAAACAAAATATGATGAATATTCCATCTACAGTATATCGACTCCATTCCAGTTGAACTCGGAACTGGAAATTCCGACTTCCCATTTTGAAAAATTAACTGATTTGCTCTCCAAAGTTGGATTTCCAGCTGGGAAACTGGGAGCAGCTCCCACTACCCCCAGTTACAACGTGTCAGAGCAACTTCCTGTTTCAATATGGCCGCTCCTCGCGCCACCAGCAGTGAGTTCTGGTTCTGGTGGAAACATGATTATTTTATAAGACACACATGCAAGAGAGTGCGTCTAAAGTTAAAGCTGCATGTAGCGCCTGAAGCTCTAAACCGAATTAATTCAAAGTGGCCTTACCTTTTCGAAAATAGATTATGTTTGTCAGAGGAACTGCAAACAGTATTTATGGGCGTTGCCATGGTGAAATCCCGGCTTGTTAACTGGAACGTTGTTTCCTCTGGTCTGACGTCAATCCCAGCTCCAAGATCCAACTTCTGCTGTGACGCATCTTGGGGTTTTATCCTGTGAAAGGTGCCTTATAAATAAAGTTTGTCTTGCTTTACATCTCTAATCTAAAATTCGTCCGTTGCCGTTTCATTTCTGTGTGATGTGAAGAGGAGGGGTGACAGTACACATCCCTGTGGTGCACCGTTGTTGTTTGTCTTTGGAAACCAAAGTCTCCTTTTAATAGCAAGGATTAATAACATCATGCCGTAAAGGTGTTATATTTCTAATTATAGGTGTTTTATAACCAGATTTAATTCAATCTAGTAGAGCTGGTTCAAAACTGCAGTACCACCTACCGCCCTTAGGGGCGCTAGGCTGTAAGTCGCCTCAGGGTAAGAAAAATGACCTAAAATGATAATTAATGTAAACCAGTTTTTGCATGAGATGAGATATGGGCCGAGGTTTTAAGGGCATTTTTAATTACCTGTTTTCTGTCTGAATCCGTCCCTTTAATTCCTGCATGATGCCGTTTTTGATTCGCCTCCCAGCTGCTGAAAGCACCACCGTTTAGCTATTCCACACCTCGCTTTGAAAATCCCAGAAGAAGAAAGCTTAGGTGACATTTAAGCATTTATGAGTACAAATGTAAGTCTTCTTCTTGAGGGCTTAACCTTGATGGAGTTTAAATCACTCTTGGTTTCACAATGTGGAAGGGAAGCGTTCCCACTCCGCTTCCCTTCATGTGTGGAGTTCAGCCGCGGCAACACATCCAAAAATATACCTGCAATGATGAAATATCCCAGAAGAAATTTATACTAATGTAGAATGATGCCTCCTCAACAGCAAAAGCAAAAATAAATGATAACTTTTTTCTATCAAGAGGAAATATCGAGGTGAAATGTGAAACTTTCTGTCTCTTCGGCCCAATTTGAAGCCCCATTTATCATTAAACAGTTACATAGGCAAAGAATTCAATTTTTCCTCCTCTCATTTCGTTTTTTCATGACTGCGTATTCGGGAAAGGGCGAAAACATAATTACAGAATGCAGCAACACACTAACAAAGAAATATCGACTGTTGGCTTCCAGGAGAGCGCTGGGTGTGAACTGTGCCGGTTTTTGTTGCTAATAGCGCTTCACCCTCTATTATCCTGGAGACATTTTTCACTGCAGGCTGGAGCATTAGAGAGGTTTACATCTAAAAGGAAGGAAATAACTCTTTCAGTCCCGCAGCTTCATCTTTACAGTGAGGAAACACAAAGGCAGGCAGAACGCTAACAGAGTTAGCTTTCTCCTGAGCAGGTTAGCGGAGGTGCACAGCAGCACATGCTTGTTGTGCTCGTCCCGTCAGACAGACGCAGTTTTTGGGTGTCAGGTTGGAAGAGGAGTCGGTTCACATAGGAGCTCATTTGGCAGAGCAGCGCCACCGGGGAGCCTAATGAAAGCTCAAAGCCTGGGCTGGAGCTGGGACCAGTCAAACCACAGCCTCTCTCCCTTCCTCTCATATGATTTGCAGGTTTTTACCCTCTTCTATGTGCTACAGTGTGTAGCCTGCAGGGCTTGTTGAAAATCTATTCAAAAGCATAGCGTGTAATTTCAAAACTACATCAGTTCTAACAAGCGCATGTTTTTTTCGGATTCCTTGGAGTTGTTTTGCAGATATGTGTATTCACACCGACTGCAGTGATAAACATAAGCCCTCCTCATCCTCAGCTGACTTCTTTCTCACGAGAAACGGCTTATTGACGCGTTCATCCACCCAGAGCGCCGTGTTCAGGAGCTTTGGTGGGATACAGCGCCTCGTATCCTTCATTCTTTTAAAGCATGGCGCTCCGAGAATTCACAGCAGCTTCAGCTTCGTGATGAAATTCGGTAAATTTCAACACAGAATGGAAAAACTGAAACAGCTGCAGTTTCACGGACGTGATATGGATTCATTTCACACAGAATTAGAGCGTTTATTTTGGTTAATGTTGCAGTAGTTTGTCACTAAATCAGACCAATAAAGTAGGATTTTCTAAACAAAGTCATTCATGTCCTGTACTGGATGAATTACTGCGTCAGTGCGGCGTGACACGGAGGTCAGCCTGTGGTTCTGCTGAGGTTTGATGTCTTTGTTGGTTCTGGTGTCTCTCATCTTCCAATAGATTCTCAGTTTGGGCTCAGGTCAGATACGGTTGCTGGTGTTGCCATGGCGATAGTACCAAATCATCACAGACTGTGGAAACTTCACTCTGGACCTCCAGCCACGGGGATCCTGGCCCACTCCGCTCCTTCTCCAGACTTTCAGACTTTGATCTCCAGATGAAACAAAAACTTTCCTTTAATCTGAAAACACGACTCTGGTTTCGGTTCTGGCTCTCAGGTAAGATGGTTCTGATAAAGTCTCTGTCTTTTGAAGCTCTGACTTCAGCTCCTCCTGAATGGACTTTTCTCTTACCGATCACACCACATGTAACACCACCGGTGACAACTGATGATAAAATATGAAATCATAAACTAACTTCAAATTGGGGATGAAATGATTTCAGTGTTTGGTGGTTTTAAAGTGCGAAGGAGGCGGAGTCTGCAGCTTCTCATCGCTCTTCCTTTGCAGAATCTTCTCCGCGTTTAGGAAGATGCAGATGCAGCAGTTCAGCTCCAGGAAAATCTGCTGCATTATTTCCGCTGAGAGGCCAAACAAAAAATATGTTTACTTTCATTATGCATTTTGATGTTACCTTTTTAATAGTTATTTTGTTTTGATGTTTTTGTCTAAGATCCTGAGCTGTGAATACGTTTAAAAGGCCCAGTGGATCCACTGTCACCTCTGTGTTCAGGTTTTTTATTTAGTATTTGTGATGCTGCTGCATATTTTTGCGTCTGTACATTGTTTGGATTTATAGAATAAGATGTCGTCTCAATTTGATCAAACTCTCCATTCAAACTTCATTTAATGCGTGACTTGCTGTGGGTGGTGTTACACTTACAGGAACTTATTACCTCTTATTCTGTCTTTTTTTCTTTTTTTTTTAGGAAGTCACGTTTTCTCAGTTAGGAACTCAGCAGCAGTCTGCCGGATTAAACTGCAGATGTGACACAGCTTCATACTTTACGATGTTTACTCGCTGACTGTTTTCAGTGGTGACAACTGCAAAGGAGAAAAACACAAGTGCAGGTTTCCAGTTTACCAGTTTTCAGTTTCCCGGCTCTATGCTTGATTATTCATGTGATTAAAAGTTCTGAAGAGTGTCTGACCTTTCAGAAACTGCATAATTTCCATCTTGATGACTGAAGTAAATGACCCCTTTGATTGGTTGTGAATAATTACAGTGATAAGTCTGTTGGTGAGGTTTTTCCTGTGCAGCTTGTGCCATCGACTGTCCAATCTGTACAGGAACTGCATTCGTCGCTTTAGGCTGAGACTCCCATCTGCTTTGGAAAATCATCTCCCTAATTAGGAGGAGAACAGAGGTGGTCAGACGAGTCAATAGGTGATGAGAGGAGAAGCAGCTTCACTGTGGTCACACCTGTCCACATGCAACAGACACACACAGGCCTGATCAAAAAACAATTAGGACCAAGAGATCTGCATAAAACACAGCATCAGAGCCAATATCTCCATGGAAATGAAATTCACATTTAACCCATCTGACATGTGTCCAGGCTAAACAGACTGACCTTCCACCCAGTGCTGTGAATCACTTAATATTTGGTTAAAATGAAGACAAGTACAGTATGTTTTATAAAAGGTTTTGTTCAGATCTAATAAAAATATATCTTTAGAATATACAGCTCTGGTAAGATGTTTACACCTGAATGTCAGGTTAAATGTCAGGATAGTTTGAAGTGTTTAACGATGAATTGTTCATTTTCCTGAGTGGGATGGTTATGCAACAACATTTCTGTGATTTTTTTTGTCCTCATCAACATTCATTTGTGCTTATTGCTGCAGACTGATCATTGGACTTTGATGTTTTTGTTAACAGAATTCTTGGTTCTAATAATTTTAGCATACCGTTCAGGTCCAGAAGCAGCAAGGCAGCTCCAGAGCATCACACCACCACCGCCATGTTGGATTTTAAGAACCATGCTATTTTTATGTGACTACTCCTCTCATACTTGTTGTAGATTACAGTGTTTCTTTGAGTTTTAGTGTATTTATACATCTTATTAGGGCCTGATAAACATCTCTGGTTTCTAAGGGGGAGTTCATACCAGCCCTCTTTATTCCGCTTTAATCAAACTGCAGTTTGTTTGGGGAATCAATCAAACTCTGGTCTGGGCTCAGTTCAAGTGAACTCTGATGCAGTTTGAATGCATATGTGAACACCAAGTGGACTGGAGAATGCTCCAAAAGCAGGAAGTGGACTACAGCGCAGAGCATTCTGGGTAAATACAACCAAAACAAACGTGTGAGTCTATGCTAATGGGAAAAATGATTCAAGGCTTTTACCAAAGACTAAAGAGAAATCCTCCAACCTCTGTTTCCATTTGGTAAAGAAGGAAGTTGTGCTCCATGTCTTCAGGGGTTTTCATGTGCTTTCCTTCAGTGGTTCTTGGTGCAGCGCCCCCACAGGTGAGGAGGGGAACAGGTTGCTCAAAGGGTTTCTTGGTTTGACTCAGCAGAGAGAAAGAGAACCACAGCAGCTGGAAAAGGAAGAAATGTTGCAGTTTTGGTTCCCAATCAAACCTAGTCTACTGGACTATCAGGTGGGAAAACATCCAAAGACCTTAAAGTCATTTTATAGCACTTTATACATTAACAGTGAGGTAACCCTGCAAAGGAAAATAGAGAATCTGAGACTGAATCTGTGTAAAGTTGCACATCCTGTGTCTGATATCTATATGATGCAACGACAAACAGTGAACTCAATCCAGCATATTAGCAGGAATAATCTGACACATAGGTACAAATACATATTCATTTATTTCACATACATTTTTTCAACTTTTACTTTTTGTAGTTTTTACAATCTAAATGATTCAACAACAAAATGAAGAACTACCACAACAAAGTCCAAATTTTCTACAGGGGAAAATGATGCAGATGTCACTTTTGTAAAATTGACACATGTAGTTAGCCAACCAGCAAAGATACAGTTAAAGTAAAAAAAGACAAAACTAGGACAAGAAGGTGGTTTGTGACCTGGACTAGGCCGTTTTCAGGATGATCAAAGGTTCGTGTTAGGTCCTGAACAGTGTTAGAGCGTTGGCTTTCGCAAAATTATCAACATTTTCCACAAATATTTATTATTAGTAAATTCTATATGTTTCATATTATCCAGGTGGCAATCGGGGCACAGGGACAGAAACTCAGCCGTGGAGGAGAAGCCCTTCCTAAATCAATGGAAACTCGTTCTTGCTGAACATGTGGGGTTACAATTTTGGCTAATGTATCCCATGAATATTGCTATGAATAGTTCTGTTGAATGAATATCCACACAGGTACATAATGAAGCATTCAGTAAACATCCTGAACAGAAGAACTCAGGGTCTCTTTCGTTGTTCAGTGAATAAGCATGGCGCAGGACTAAACAAAGTAGGTTAATAGCTTAGATACAAATTCATACTGTACATTGTGTAGATGAGTCTGTAGTCAACCCAAAACTAAGGGCTTCTTTTTGTACATACAAATTTCAAAAAGTTAATACATGACACCTTTTGCCTTTAGGTCCTCATGGCAACAACTGTTTCCATGCCTCTTCTGAGAAGTTGCCAGCTGGCAGTTATGTAAGACGTGTAATGTGCTTTTCGCTGCTGAACTCGGCGTCAATCCAGTGATTTACAGAATGTCCCTTTATGCTAGATAGCCTAAAAAGTTTCACAACCACTTTCATTCTGTCGTTCCATTTTCAAAAAAATACTTTATGCTCCAACTGTGTCCACAATCCAGTCCTCTTCTGTCTCTTTTATATATGTATGTTTAACTTACATCATTTTCATGTTAAACCGGCGCGGACCAGCCTGTCCCTCTGCTGAATCAACATTAGTACCGTTGGACTTTGACCGAGGTACATATTCAACATCGATGTTGTTTTTATGTTTTCCTTTTCCTCTGCTCCACACAAAAAGCAGCAGGAAGCAAAACAAGACCACTCCCAGAAAGGTGAAACAGCCCATAGCGGTGGACACTAAAATAGTCTTCAGGTCCAGACCAAGGGAAATGTTGGCCGTTTCATTGGCAGTGGCGTTGTTAGGGTCTGTGTAATGCTGGGTCCTGTTGGCGTACAGCGACCCCAGACTTTTCACCGCTAATGAAGCCATCAGGGTGTCATTTCCTGCAGTGTTGGAGGCCAGGCAGAGGTACACGCCACTGTCTTGTATCTCTGCAGACTTGATCTCTAATGTGCCGTTGTTGTGCACCATCAGTCGTCCGTGGTTCCGACTCGTCAGTACTCGTCGACGTGGGGACAGCCACGACACGCTCGGTCTTGGCGTCCCTTCGGCGCTGCAGCGCAGCATCGCCTGCTGGCCCTCATCCACTGTAATTGTTTGGGTTTTATTCTCGCGAATTTTTGGCTTGGTGCACGTTACGTAATAAGACAGGAGCGCCTCCTTGAACTCCTTGAAAGGCCGACCACGGATCCCCTCGGGTGTGCTGCATTCAGGCTGCGAGTCTCCAAACAAAATGGAGTGCTTTTTCTGCAGGATCCACATGAGACGACAGTCACACACCAAGGGGTTGTTGTCGATCAGAAGGACCTCCAGAGCCTCGGGCGACTGGAACACGCCCTTTTCCAGGGTGTCCAGGCGGTTGTGGGAGACGTTGAGCACCTTGAGACCCCGTAGGCCTTGAAAGGCGTAAGGATCGATGGTGGTCAGCTGAGCTCCCACTAGATGCAACTCTCGCAACCGAACCAGCTCCATCAGCATCCCTCCTTCGATGTGGCGGATCCGGTTGAAGGACAGGTTGAGGTGGGTCAGGTAGGGCAGGTGCTTCAGGGCTTGGTAAGGGAAGGAGGATAGGTTGGTGTTGGTTATGAACAATGTGGTCAGGTTCAGGCCATGGAGGGTATTCACTGGCATGTGGTCCAGTGAAGGCCAGTTATCGATTTCTAAATGCCGCAGCCGGAACAGCTTTTTGAAGGAATACGGATGCAAAGTGCTAATGCTGAGGTAACGGAGATGAAGGCTGACCAGGTTGTGCAGGTGAGAGAGCGCCTCGGTGGGTACAACTGTAAGGTTGCATCGTTCTAAGGTCAATTCCTCCAGGCTCAGGAGTCCACTGAACGCACGGTGAGAAATATAAACCAGGTCGTTGTCTCCCACTTCCAAAGACCTCAGATTATGTAAATCCTGGAACATATAATCCAAAAGAATGACGATCTTGTTGTCACTTATATCCAGTTGGGTTAGATTGGTCAGGGCTGTGAAAACCCCCAGGGGGATGAGCTTGATTCGGTTGCTCTTCAGACTGAGGGAGTGCATGTTAAACAAGGCGTTAAAAGCTCCAGGCTCGACGTAGCTGATCAGATTCCCACTGAGGTCCAGTTCCTCCAGCCCAGGGAAGTTAATAAAGTCATCAGGGTTGATCATTGTCAGCTTGTTTTTACTCAGGTCCAGGATCCTGGTCTCGGTCGGGATGCCATCTGGGATGGTGGGCATTCGCTTGCGGTGGCAGACGACGGCCTTGGTCTGAGCCGAGCACTCGCAGCGTGAGGGACATCCTAGAGAAGAGCCCACAAAGGCAGCCACCAGTACCAGTCCAAGGAATGGCTGCCAGCATGAGACGACCGCGTGCAGCATGACTTTGTTCATACAGTCCACCATTCTGTCACGGTTCTGCAAAAAACACAAAGAAACGGTTCTTAGATACCAAATCAGGTTTTAACAAATCTGTTTTCCTGCAGAAATAACGTAAATGACACAGAATAAGACTCTGATTCACAGACTCAGATCTAACTCTGACAATTCAAACTGAACTAAACTACTGGAACTTTTTCCCAAAGCTTTTCCAACTCGATCAGACCTCCAACATGACGAGGTTCTTCCTGCATAAATTCAGGAGCTTTTCAAGGCATGAGAAATGTAAAAGGCTTTGATTCAGGCTACAATAGAAATTCCTCAAACATTCACGGTTTAATAAAACAAGGCAGATATGAGGCGCAGTAAGAAAAGGCTGCATTTTCTAGTTCTTCCACAGATTCCCTGTTAGTTTTAACTCTGTACTTTGACTAGGCCATTCTAACCCATGCCTCTGATCTTCAGCTGGATGTTGAGGATAAATGTCCTGCCTCAGCCTCAGGTCTTCACCACATAAACCTGAAACATTTGGTAAATATTCTCTACTTTGGTTTGTCTTTCACATAAAATCTCCAGATCGTATGTTTTTTTTTTTATCTTAATGTGACAAATCATTTTTGCAGAGCTCTCACATGAGCTAGAACAGGATCTAGAAATCCTTCTCCACTTTTCTCGCTTTGCTTCATTTGGAGCTACTTTTGTTTTTTTCTTGTGATATTTTTGGTTCAGCATCCAAAGAAAGAAAAACTTCTGGATGTTTCTGCATTCCCTGCCTGCCTTCTAGAAATGAAAATATGTGACTAAGATAATTAAATCTGCAAAAAGGATGAAGATAGATGTCTAAGAAAACCTTTTAACAGTGCCTTCATGATGAATATGCAAGCTAATAATTGAATAGTCTTCAGATTTATTTCATGGTTTATGGTTTCTGCAAAAAATGTCTCATTTTAGCTATAATATAAACACCATCTATTTAAAATATGCATCTCATTTCTTTTTAAAGGTCTGCTGATAATAACTACAAACAGATCAAATTATGTTGTGAGTTCAAAACATGGAAAACAATTATTATTTCACAGTGAAAGTTCAGGGGTTCATTAGTTTAATTACTGTGAGAATGAAGCTGAACGAACGTCTGACATTTATCTCCATTCATTTGTTGTTTGACTTCCTGGAAGAATCAGAAATACGGATCTCTGGTTCTGCTGTGAACTCTTCCCACCGAGTCCAGACAGGATCAAGGAGCAGGTAGAGATCCTGAGCAGAACCTCTCTGGTCCATGAAGCAGAACTTCTGCAGAACCCAGAAATGTTTCGGTTTTAATTAGAGCCGGCTGAGTCGAGCAATCAGGCTCCGATTATCCATCAGCGTCTGTCTGCCCGCCATGCAGAGTGGACACCTGCAGACCTCACATTATTTACCAACTAATTATCCCCACAGCTGAAATATGGAGTAAATATTGTTATGCAATTAAAGTATATTTATATAATATCTGACTAAACTGTAGGCATTGCTCTGGTGGAGGTCAGCTGGTTTCACTTCATCTTGGCAATGCTGCTGTATTTAAAATTAATAATCACTAAACATGTGATTAGGAATAATCTAAACATATTCTTATATTTCTGAATATGTGCTGTGGAAACTTGCAGCATGTTAACTTGTCAAGTTGATAAAAGTGCAACAAACATAACCTAAATAGCTTAGAAATAGAAGCATTTCATTTCTACGGATGACTTTGTAAGTTCTGCAGTTTGTTCACCTTCAGTGTGTAAAATAAATGGTGACAAAGTGTTGGCTGTAAACATTTTGCATCGGCATTGATCTGAGTTTGAACACCCTGGATTCTCAGGAAACATTTCAACGTGTTGGTGAGGATGTAGATAAAAAGCTGCTCGTTGTGCAATCAGCCAATAAAAAGCCACTGAAAGCGTCCGACTTCGTTCCTCTGGAAAGGTTTTCACACAGTTTGATGGCCTCAGGCTCTGATCAGAACCCAGCTCCTCCTCCTCTCTGTGCTCTTCAGCAGCAACCTTTAGGAAAGTAATTAGTGGCACATTTTGGTGTTTTTACTTGGATAATGGATGCATAAGATGGGAAAACCAAGCAGGAAAATAATAAATGCATCATTATGAGTGTTCATGCAGGATGTGAATCTGCTGCATACTGTTCCAACTTTAGAGAATCCATTTCTTTACAGATGAATTTGCAATACTAAAAAAATAACTCAGGAAACAGCTGAAAATACTGAAAGAAGGTAACTTAAAAAAATCAGTTCCAGAAAGTGAAACAAATCATTCAATTCAAAAGTTATTTATCCCAAAGGGATATTGAATGTTGTAGCTCATAATATACAAGTTTCTTCAGTCGTGATGTTGATGCTTTGAGCAAAAATAATCATCTTTACTGTCCAGTTCACTCAGCTGCTTTTAACTGATGATCAAAAATAGGAACATTTTAAAACGACATTATTTATTTTCACAGGAGATTAAAAAATACATCATTGATTTTTGTATTTTTGACTTCATCCTCACATCAAAAGCATTTATCATTTGATTTGGATCTTTATTTTGTGACTTTGTGTCTGAAGTTCTGATCCAAAGTGAAGATTTGTTCCCCTGCAGCCAGAGAGAGCGGCCAAAACAAAGGATTTACTCACAGGGCGTAAAGACAAGATTGGTTTCAGATTTTTAATAGTAATAATCTTTAAAAATCATGTTTTATTTCCTCTCCACTTCACAACCATGAAGACTTCAGTTTGTGGTTATGATGTGGCTTAAACATTTTTGTAGCCAAGATTATTCTTACTGTCTGAGACCATGAAGGAGATTCTCATCTACAGACGTTCATCTGGTCAGATCAGAGGCATCAGCAACAAAAACAGGTAAAGAGTTAGCCTGGAGTGAGCCTGGAGTTATCCTGGAGTTAGCCTGGAGTAAGCCTGGAGGGAGCCTGGAGTTAGCCTGGAGGGAGCCTGGAGGGAGCCTGGAGTTAGCCTGGAGTTAGCCTGGAGGGAGCCTGGAGGGAGCCTGGAGTTAGCCTGGAGTTAGCCTGGAGTTAGCCTGGAGTTAGCCTGGAGTTTGCCTGGAGTTAGCCTGGAGGGAGCCTGGAGGGAGCCTGGAGTGAGCCTGGAGTTAGCCTGGAGTTAGCCTGGAATTAGCCTGGAGTGAGCCTGGAGGGAGCCTGGAGTTAGCCTGGAGTTAGCCTGGAGTTAGCCTGGAGGGAGCCTGCACCCAGCTGCTCAGTGGAAGCTGCAGTTACTCACATGAACACTAGAGGTCTCATATTTTACTACATGTATCACCTCAACAGGTCAACAATGAATTTCAAAAACAAAGCAATAAAACGTTCAGATTGGTCTATTTAACAGTCAAACCTTATATGGGTTATTAAAACAGTAAAATGATAAATAATGATTTTGTTTATTTATGCAACTGCTGCTGTAAAAGAAAAGCATTAACATGCAGGTTAGCTCAGGATCTGAGAGCAATTAGCCACGTTGAAAACAGCATCAGTGAGTAATCAGATGGTCCTAATGAGGGACGAGGAGGCGCTGCTGTTTGCCTTGTCCATTACGGAGACGTCAGCCATGTGAAACAACATGGACGCCTTTATAAACCATCCAGTCTCAGGATGTGACCTGGATATGAGCAAAAACTATAAGCAGCCAAAAGCATCACTAAGGGTTTCATATGAAACAAACTGAACAGAGCTTCACAGCTACTGCAGAAGAGCAGGAACGCTCATCATGAGCTGTGCTTCAACAGGCAAACTCCATAATTCATTAACAACCACATGAAAAAATCAACATAGTGGCATGATTTAGGGTTTGGGACCTTGAGCCCTTAAAAGAGACGATCAACAGCCTCAGGGTAATAATGGCCTTCCATGCACAAATGATCCTTCTGCTTGGCTTGCAGAGCGAAGTTAAAGCTCAGTTAATCCGTGTTAATTAGAGATAAACTTGGTAGATTGAGTCTGTTTCTCCTTTTCAGCCTGATAACGCTCGGTTTGGGAATGAGTCAAAAGTGCGGCATCAGACAAAACGATCTGAATTCATCCCAGAGGGAAAGCTGTTGGGCTGACAGCTAATCCTGCGTTTAGTGGCTATAGAAACACAACATTTCTGGAGATAAGCTAACGCTAAGAGGTTGCAAAAGTTAACAGCTACATGTAAAAAAACAAAAGCAACATGGCGGGACACGGAGGACAGCTGTCCTCTTGTTGGATCAAGAATGAGGGAAAAACCTCTATTGTAAGTGTGTGCAATAAATGTGGTAAATATGCATACAGTATGAACACTGCTGGACTAAAACATTGATACTTAAAAATGAAGCCATATTCATTTATTAGTTTTTATAGCAGACATATTCACAAAGAACATCAATTCAGATACTTTGGTTGAAGTGAAGCGAGATGAAGAATAATTATTTCCAAAAAATCCAAAAAAACATCTGAAATGTGTCAGTTTGTTTAGTCCAGGTTCGTCATGATTAGAGCAAAAAGCTCTTCGGTCTCTGATGCATTTCTGAAGCTCTGAATGTTCCAGATCTACAGCAGCTTCCATCCTCACCACAAACC
>NW_006799978.1:3197366-3207786 GCF_000485575.1 Poecilia formosa | reverse complement strand
GAGCCGCCAGAACATCCAGAACCTCCAGAACCTCCAGAACCTCTAGAACCTCCAGAACCTCCAGAGCCTCCAGAACATCCAGAACCTCCAGAACAGCCAGAACCTCTAGAACCTCCAGAACATCCAGAACCTCCAGAACCTCCAGAACCTCCAGAACATCCAGAACCCCCAGAGCCTCCAGAACCTCCAGAACATCCAGAACCTGAAGTGGGTTTGTGGTAAAAAACCGGTGTCGGTCAAACAGGAGTCTGGTTTCTCCAGACAGAAACGTCCTGCAGCTTCTCTGCTGAAAACGTTTCCCTCAGCGAGTTACTAAAACTTTCTTGTATCGTTTAACTTTATTTCTCATAACTCATTTATGGACTAATTGGTTTGGATTTCTCTGAGGCTTGTTGCTCATATTTGATGTGATTTTTATGCCATCGGCCTCATTAGAAACTCATGTACTGGGAAACATGAGCTTTCCTGCTGCAGCGATAGGCAGTATTAATTAATTTATTTATATTGAGTAAAATGTGGAGAGATGATTATGCAATGTGCAGCAAACAACCGATATTTTTTATTTTACATTTCTATTTCCACGCTGAAGGTAATCCTGCCGTCATAAATCACGGATGCCCAAAGGGATCAGCCCACAGCGGCTGAGAGCAGCACCGCTTCCTGTCCAGAGGTGCAAACAGCAGCGTGCCAACAAAAAGCCTAAAACCTGAGAGCTGCAGGGGACAAAGGCCTGCTCCACGAATCATGTCAGATTACTGCCAGCAGGCTGAGACAGACGGATAGAAATGAAGAACGAAACGCCTCCAGTCGCCTTTTCTTTCATACATTCAGCAACAAACTGCAGCAGCAGCTTTAACTCACTGATTGTCTTGACCAGGTTGTTGTCGGTTTCAACCTTCAGAGCAAAGTAGTTTCCATTTTTAAAAGGGTAACCCTCACTTCACGCTGAAAAGCCTGGTTGGATAAATGTGTGGCCTGATTAAACAGCATATGGAGCCAGCATTAACAGTGTGTGGGCTCCTGAGGGCCCTCATGTGTTTGTTTCTTGGTCTCCTCTGCCCCCCCGTCTGGTCAGCCTGCATCAGCTCTGAGTCAGGGGGCGTTTCATCTGCTATGACTAAACCACAGGGACAGTTAAAGTGATGGCAAACCCCTTTAAACCGCCACCCACACAGCTCTTCCAGGCCAATACTTCCATCTAAATGGTCTAATAAAAACTAAACATACCAAGCAGCCTGCGATATCAAAGAAACGATGCAGCCACATATCAGCTGTAATACGAGAAGACATGCATGACTCTCCACACCCCTGCAGCAAAAACTTACAAAACTGTACGAGTGAAGGAGAAAATCAGCTCCTGTTGCCAACGCAGTTTACAGTGAAGCAATCCAAGTTTATCTGTTTGCTGTGTGATGGTGCAAAGATTTACAGAACGTTTAAAATCTCTTATCTGACATTTTCTGAGGAAAACTAAATATAAAATGATTTGGTAAAAAATGGAAAAATATTTACATTCAAAGTTTAAAACTTCTTATATCAGAAAAAATAATACAGGAGGGTGAAAGTCAGACCTCAAGGTCAGAATCAATGCTGCGTCTGCAGACAGACGATCATTCAGTCAGGAGTGTCAGAAAATAACAGTCACACAAAGAATCTGGAAAAGGACGAAATGTTTGGCTGTTAGTCCTGGATGAGGTGAAGGGCAGCACATTTCACAGCCTCATGAAAAGTTTTAACTTAAAAAAATGTAGAGAAACTTTTCTCAGTTAGCTTGACTTTGATGCCCTGTGAAGGTTTCGGTGAACTCTAACACCAGGCGTCTTCAGTGCAGCTGCTGTTGGATCAGCTGTGATCACATGACCTCTGACTGCGACCGAAAATAAACATCCAGGTGAAAACATGAATCTGTGACGACTGGACGTTCTGCTCTCACGACATGTTTCTGTCTTTCTGATGTACTTGAATGTAATTTCTGCTCTGTTAGCCAGTGGAGCTGTTATCAGCCGGTTACCATGGCAACTGGTGTGCGTGTGAAAGCCGACAGAGAGCGAGAAAGCAGAAAAATAATGGTGTTCAGTTGTTCCTAAAAATGCAGCCACCGAAATTTCTGAAAGGTCAACAGACAATAAAAACTGAACTAATTCAACTTCACAATATTTATAAGTAATCAAATCAAATAAAATATTTCATAAAGTATTCATGAATCCTACAGCAGGGAGGTCCAGACTGCAGTAAAGATGTTATTAAAGTATTAAATAATTTTCACATCATTTAAATTCACTCCAGAATTATAATCACCATTTGGAAAAAACACAATCTGCTGTGACCTTTGAACTCGGTGAGAGAAAAGGTCGATAAACTAACAGAGTGCGAATCAAGGAGCCGTTTAGGTGATTCAACCGATTTATAGTTAGCTGTTAGCGTCTATCCGCTGCGGCTCCGGTGCAGATGAGCATCACAAAGCCTTATTGGTTATTGATCAGGTCGCGTTCCAGCGGCCGTAAAAAAAGGAAAACATGAAGGAAGGAGGAGAAACTGCAGGTTGTTCCACCATGATGGTGGTTCTGATCCGGACTGGAACGTTTCAGTCGATAAAACGTTTTACGGCTCATCCTGCTGGTCTTTTCCTCTCCGAACGCCCAGAGGAAAGTTTCACACAGTTTTCATCATGCTTACAATATCACTGCAATCCTTTGTCAGAAATATTCTCCATCTTCTTTAAGAGCAGCAGAAATTCCCTTCAGCCTCTAATGGAAACTAAATCTGAACATCAATATTACAAACGTTTGACTGTGAATGGAGTAATTATTATCTTTTGTTTTTTACAGACTGTAAATGTCTTAAATGAAAAAAGGTCATTCTTCCACTGACACTGCAACCAGAACTTTATATTATCTTAAATAATGCATAAGAAACGTAATTTATATCTGAAAAAATACAGATACTTTTCAGAAATCTGCTATTTTTTAAATATTTGGTTCTTTTTGATGTTTATAAAAAGCTGCTGACTCAGCTGTGAATAAATAAACCCGTCTACATTAATCAGCTCAGTTTATAGCATCGGTATTAAAGCCAGCGTCATGTCGGTGTGTTTTCATACAAGAAGTCAAGAAGAATATAATTCCTCGTCTATCTTTAGTATATGATTAATTATCCCAGCATTAAACCTTCCCATCTTCTGCTGAATAACTCATGGGGGAGTCCCAGGTGGTCTCACTGCTGGATCCACAAACTTTTTACTTGGAATAATGTTGGGAAGGGAAGCAGTGGGAGTGAAATGAAAAGAGGAAAAACAACAGATCATTAAATTTGAATCCGGATCTGTCGGGCGACTTGTCAAAGGCAACAGCCACAGGCTGCTCTCAGTCAGACGAGTGAGTAGGTTTGTGTTTGCATTGCCACCGGCGGCTCCAGGTAATGTCACAGCATAAACACTGTTGACTTGTGAAAACACTGCAAAACAATGCAGCAAGTTTAATTACATTTTCTTCGCCTCAAGTACAAACACAGAAATGAGATAAGCAGACACTTGGAGCAACTTTACAACCGTTCAACTTTGACAAAGTGACGCATCGTAAAAGAAATGCTTTCATAACCAAACCATCTGCTGTTTGTGCCAAAGGTTCCCATCAGATTTCAGTTTGATGAAATGAAATATGTCCCACTTTTTATGCCCCATATTGTGACGAAGGAGGAGGAAGCAGATCAACACATTTCTGCGAATTGAAGAAATGGAGAATAAAAGGCTTGAATGAAAAGTTAAATATTCAAACATTGTTTTATGATTTTACAAACAGAAAACTCAACTTAAAGGAATATTCTCAGCTGTTTTCAGTGCAAGAGTCAGAAAAAGCACCAATTCTTGCCATAATATAAAACAACATTGTCTTTAGTCGAAGTTATTGCTTTTATTTTCCTAACAGCACTTTTAACCTTTTGTGTTTATTAATTTCATTCATGTTTGACGTCTCCTTGAAATCGCTCCACTTGCTTCCTTTGCCAGAGTGAAGCGTGACGGCATCCGGATTCACTGTGGCGCTTTAGGCATCGATGCCCTGACTGATGACTGTGGGCGCTGGACAAGAGCTGCAGGGGGAAGCTGGTGTTTTAATGTCAGGTTGTCAAGGCGACGCGATGCGTTCAGGGTCACTGTTGGAACTGGGTTTTTACACGTTTCTCACAGGAAATTACAACTGGAACAGCTGGATTCCTGTTTCACTGGACATAGAACAGGCTGAATTATTAAAATACATTTTATCTTCTCACTTCACAACCAGTCACATAAATCAGCATAAAGTACACAGAAGTTATGGTTGAAATGGGTCAATATCTGAAAAATTACAGGCGTGCAAACCTTTACAAGGCTCTGCATAAAACTACCAGCAATAATCGAGTTTTATTTTTGAAAAATTTGACGTGTGTTTTCTGTGAAGCTGAGCTGTCAGATGTGTCTGCTCTGATCAGCTGTTCAGTGGAAACAAACAGGATGTGATCATCCTGTATATACCTGACAGTGAGCAGCTGATGCAGTTTGGGCCTGAATTTTGTTTTGGAAGCAGAAAAATGGGCAAGCGGGGGATTTGAGGAACTTTGGTATTTGGCGGGTAGATGGCTGAGTCATGGCATCTTCTGGGATT
Source organism: Poecilia formosa (assembly GCF_000485575.1). Lineage (NCBI taxonomy): Eukaryota > Metazoa > Chordata > Actinopteri > Cyprinodontiformes > Poeciliidae > Poecilia > Poecilia formosa. The sequence goes on along the minus strand of NW_006799978.1, from coordinate 3,203,149 downwards.
TTTCTCTCTGGCTCCGCTTGGAATCAGAAGTCATCCAAAAGAGGAAAACTGATGAAGCTGTGACAGGGTCACAGACAGATTATTAAGGCCTGCTGGGAGCGAAGTTGGCTGGAGTCGTCTGATGGAGAGGAGTAGCACGTCTGAGTGCACAGAAAGGTCACATCAACAGGAAGTGGCAGAACACGCAGCAGGAAGTTCATGTTGGGCTGATTCTGACAAAAATCATTCATCTGAACGCAGTTTCTGAACAAACACTTCAGGGAAGACTGACTTCACCGATAGTGATGACCAAACAGTGGAAAACTTTCCTAACCTGGATGTTCAGGCTGGCTGTCCTGCTGGAAGCTGAACTTTGACCCCAGGCTCAGGTCTGCAGCTTTTTCTCCAGGATTAAGCTGTTGGCTCATCCTGACTTTTCTCTGCAGTTATGCTGCTACATGTTGAGCTGCTGGAAGACAAACTGACCACTTTTCCTCACTTTCTTCTTCTACTGCTCTCCAACCTGCTTTATTTGCTGTTACTTGAACATTTCTTCATGATTTTCTCCCTCGACGCTCCGCCTGGTCTGGCGTTCTGATTGGCTGCGGTTCCTTCCTGATGGGAGCCGTCGGCTCAGATAATCGCTCTCGCTCTCCTGATATTAACTTTTCACTCCTGGATCAGTGATTCTGCTTCTGTTCTGTCTTCAAACCTCCAGCCGGTCGTGGCAGATGGTCGTTTATCCTGAACCAGGTTCTGGTTCTGGTTCTGCTGGAGGTTTCTTCTTGTTAATGAGTTTTTCTCTCCACTGTCGCTACATGCATGCTCAGCTTAAATGAGTCCAACTGGGATCCAATATCTGCCAAATTTAAAAAGCCTTTCCAACTTCCAGAGACTCTGATTGGTCAGAGTCTGATGTTAGTAAAACATGTGGCCGTCTCTCCGTAGATCTGTGTGTTCAGGTTTACAGTGAGTCCGAAGCTGATCGTAATGATCTGCAGCTGATTAAAAGTTATTGCATTATTATTGCAAACAGGGTTTCATAAGCAGAGATAATCTGTCAGAGCAGAGAAATGATGCATCTGCTCTGATGTAAAACTTTCCTGATCTGATCTCATCTGAGTCACATTAACATTTTCACACATTTCTACAAAATAACTTAAAAAAGAAGCAAAATAAAACTGAGAACAAAGTCAGATCTCCTCTTTGTAATTTAGCCAGAGGTTGGAAATAAAACATTGAGCTGCTGGAAGATTTATCAGCCAAATCAAGCTAACTAGCTGGCCATGTTTTCCATAATTAAATATATTTACAGTTGAAACCAAAACACCCAATAAAAAGAAACGTTTTTTATCACTTCCTGATGTGAAATCAGAAGTGGAAGCAGCTTCATTTGAGATTTCTCAAACATTTATGAGGGAACTGTGTGACGACGAATCGGACCTGATAGGAAACAAACCGACGTTTCCGTGGAGGCCAGAATGTGTTTTTATAAACGACCAGATGAAGACGGTCCAGCAGGTTCTGGCTGCCCGGCTCAGGATTAAACCCGACGCCGGGCCCAGCAGGCGGAGCAGCCAGAGTTTGGCTCAGACCTGTCCAGTTCTGTGGGTCTGCAGACGATCTGAGGATGTTCAGATGATGAGACAGATTCAGGGTTGGTCCTGATAGCCCAGCAGCATCTATTCATGGTTGAGTTTTGCTGACGCAGCGCTCCGTGTCATGATGCTCAACAGGTTGTTTGAGGCTCCACCTCTGCTAACCCGTCAGTAGAAGTTTGTTGCCACCTGGAGACTCTGGGCGGGTTTCATCACGGCTCTGTTAGCTGCAGATAAGCTGCAGCCAGCGCGGCTGCAGACAGACCCCTCTGCACAGAAACCATTAACTAGGCCATTTCTCATGGCACTGCTCTGATTTTCTGCCATCATTTCCACACTGACAGTGTCTGCGTTACTTAATGACTTTCTTGACTTTTCAGAAGTGAGGAAGTTTGAAGTGCAGCTTTAATCTTGGAAGGAAGCTGAAAGGTACTGCAGAGCTGCGGATACTTTGTTATGAAAACACATTTAAATAATCTTTGGATTTATCAGCGACTCCACGGACCTTCCTCCACATCACCGCAGTTTTAATAAAATGATTTTTTTCTCTCTCAGACGTACTGTTTATGTTTCATTCTCCACACAAAGTGTAATAATTATTTCTGGTTTTAATACAGGTTAATCAGTGTTTGATTTCTCAGATGGGCTAAAAGCTAAAGGTTGCCATATTGGAGCTGAACTCCTGCAGTCGGACATGAATCCTCAGCTCTGAGCTTATCTTCTGCAGCAGCTGTTTCATAAAGCAACTGCACCTTTCAGCCTGTTTCTGGCCAGCCTGACGCCATCTCACAGTCCATCTGCCGCGGCGCCGCTAATCTGCCCACAGCTTCTGCTTTAAAATACTTTTCACCTGTTTACACACCCAGAAATTTCAGCAGACTTTCTGTAACAACATACACACATTCTCCTTCTACACCAATCTCTGCATCATAATTTGTCTCCATTTTGAAGAAATGACTCATCTGTTACTGTTTGAAAAGAAAATATCTGGAGGATGAAAGCAAAACATAATGTCCAAGAAGTAAATAGGATTTTATACAGAAATTAATCTGATTTTCTGAACTTGAGTCACAACTTTTGACTCTAAACTCAGTCTGACTTTCTAAATGATTTACACTTTAATACATGATTTATGTCACATTAACAGTTTTAATAATAAATATTATTTGAGCATTTTACTCGATACTCAGAGCCGTCAGTACAGGACCGACCTTCATCTTCCCGTCTTGTTTGGACCAAACGTCCATGTCTTTACTGAAGTGTCACTTTTATAAATGTACAATTGTAGCTAGGGCCAAGATTTAGCACAGTAATTTTAATATGCTAAAGATGTACATGCAATTAATCACATTTTTATAAAACCTTATAACATCTTTGCATTTGCTGGTCTCTGTAAATCTGAATGCATCCACTAGCAGCAGTGATGATCAAGTCGCTTCTCTAATTTCTGCTGCTAAATGATCTGATTGGATTGAAACACTATTGTTCTGTTCAAGTTGTGCTAAAAGCTACTTAAGCCTAAAATAGCATCTCAGTGCTAAACATGTAGCTAATGCTAACGTCAACAGCTACAGCCCACATTTCTAAAGAAGCTCCTGAAACTCAGGAGAGATGAATTTACTCCAATCTGATGGTTGAGGAACAGATTCAAAACTATAAATGTCTTTATTATTGAGCTCATTATGTCTATTTACTAAATAATTCAGCAGCAAAAAGGCTTTCTGAATTGAAAATGCTGCTTATTTTATTAATATATTGCTTTGAATTAAGATGTGATAATTTACAGACCCTGTGATGAACTCAAATAAAAACTGTAATTCCGCCACTAGTTTCATCTAAACATTAAAAACATTTCATGTTTCTCTCAGCCAGTTAACATGGAATACCTTCAGGAGCAGATGAACCAAATTCACATCCATTATTGAACTATTTTCTGTCATCATGGCTGCCATAAACATCTGTGTCGTATCTGTTTGAAAGCTTCGGAGGATGCTGTGTCACTGTGACAGGAAATAATCAGCTACTGGTTCCAGTTTGTCTCAGATGGAAGAGGAGGGAATAAACTGGAGGCTACTGCTGTGTCCTAATTCTTTGTCCAGATGGTCAGGGTAAGCAGGACTTCCAACAATTAATTACGGAGCGAGCCGAGTGCGGTCAGCATTCCTCAGGACGTCTGAGCCAACAGCGGCTCTCACCTGACCGCCTGCCGCCGCGTGCAGCCGGCAGGAATCCAAACCGTCCTCCACATGTCTGAAGAGCTCATCTTCTGTGGAGAAACGTTAACCTTTGTCATCATAACTTCAGTAAGCCTTACTGTGGTGGGATTTACAATAAATTACTGGCCCCAGGTTCCTACTAAATTTGCTGCTTTTCCCCAACAGATTCATCGCTCAACATCTCCAACAGATCTGAAAGCTTTGCTTCCTCTTTGCAGAGATGAAGAAATCTCTTTCCAAACAAGAAAATGTTAGTTTTCTCTTGGCAAGTGGCATTTGTTTGTCTGTGTTCTGCAGTTATTTTGATTTACTGCATATCCTTCATCATGAAGGCCTGGCTCCATTACAGAATCCAGGACACAGAACATTTAGTTCTGCTCCATTAATAGCAGAAAAAGTGAAATCTGTGTTTTCAAACAGCAGGCTGCAGAATGTGACCGGTCCTCAGCTCAGTATCAGGGAAATGGAGTTGGAGTTTTATTGACATCAGTTATAGTCATAGAGGAATAAATAAAATGCATCAGAATGGATTCTCACACACGGTTCGATCGACGGGTCAAAGGTGAAATAAGACTGCAGTTATTGTTGTGGCTCATGTGAAGCATCAGATATGAACTTCTGTGTTAGCCAGCGTCTGCTTTTATCCACTGATGGCTGCAGCCGACATTTAGCTGCACACAGATGAGCCTATTATATTTCCTCAATGGATCTGCTGTTAAGATGATGCGTTTTAGTGCCGTTCATCATTTCAATGTTGCGTTAGCTTAGAAATTCAATATCATTCCTACGAAGGAGCATTTAAACTGCCCACTACAATCAGCGCCGGACCAATAAAAGCTCAGTTCCTACCGGCGCATGCAGAAGTCATAACAATATACCACAATGTTAATACATTAACTCAGAAAGAGACGGAGAAAAAAACAATTATTTTCAAACGTTGCTTCATCTGTCCAATCCAGCTGTTTCCAGAGTGAGCTGGTTGCTTATTGCTTTTTAAAAATTCAAGCACCATAAATCATCTGCAGGCTGTGGCACTTTTTCTATCATTACTGCATATGAAAGCAATTATGGCAACTAAATTAAGGATTCCTGATGTCTAATGCATTAAAGCTGGAGCTCACCCGTCGGCCTTCGTGTTTCTGCTTCCTCTGTGATGCTGCGATAATTCACTCTCTCTCACTGCTCACTTTTTGCTCCGTCAGTCAAACCAAAGCCTGAACTTGAGTCACAAAGTGCCACCAAAAGTGATTAGAGCGAGGAAGAGTCCTAGGCTGGGCCTTTTCTTCCTCTGTCCGTAATGAGGGCTTGGCTTGCAAACAGGATGAATTATGCTGCTGCTTTTCTTAAGCCTCAGCACTTCACTGAAACCTGAATGCTCATTACATCTCAGGACAAAACGGCTCAATTCCTCACCTTTTCACCGTTAAGGAGATTAAACCTCGAGCTGACGGCACACAAAGGCCTCGACGCTCACTAACCGCAAAACTATTCAAACCCTTCCAACTTTCCACTTTTGGTAAATTGCAAACAAACTTTATTTTATTGAAATGGGACCAGCTGAAAGCAAAGCACACGTGATACTCTGATAGTCCTAAAGAAATCTCAAGAGTTAGAATATTTTTCTGTAATGGCTTCAGATGTTATTAAAACCAAATAGTGAATTCCTTATAAAGAGTGAATTCCTGATATTCATCTGCAACTACAATCAGCAAATACTTGAACAGGCGAATATCTGACGACTTTAGTAGTTTTTACACCAAACAAGAGTAATTGTGAGTAACGTTCTACTCAGCCTGTAGTGAATCTATGAATGAGGCCGAGATCTACAGGTTAAGGTCTGCTAGCATGAAGCTGCTGCTGCTGCAGCGACACACACAGCCACAATGCTGCTGCAGCGACACACACAGCCACAATGCTGCTGCAGCGACACACACAGCCACAATGCTGCTGCAGCGACACACACAGCCACAATGCTGCTGCAGCGACACGC
>NW_006799978.1:3127619-3196982 GCF_000485575.1 Poecilia formosa | reverse complement strand
ATATCTGACGACTTTAGTAGTTTTTACACCAAACAAGAGTAAATGTGAGTAACGATCTACTCAGCCTGTAGTGAATCTATGAATGAGGCCGAGATCTACAGGTTAAGGTCTGCTAGCATGAAGCTGCTACTGCTGCAGCGACACACACAGCCACAATGCTGCTGCAGCAACACGCTGCTGCTTCAGTGACACATTGCTGCTGCAGCAACATGCTGCTGCATCCTTGGTGCACAAACAAGCGTTATCACAGATCCTCCTCCATCTGCTCCAATAAACTCGACACATCTTCATGTTCCTGCTGCTACTTATTTTCACTTCTGTCTGATTTTATTTCTTATACACAAATATACATGCACATTTTGTAAAAACAGGATTATTCTACTCATTTGAACATCTATTTTTAGCAAAGTACCTTATTTTGCTAAATGTTTGGTATTATTTGCTCATGTTGTAAATTTGTCCAGACTGCACAGTTATTTTCTGTTTTTATATTTAATATTTTCTGTGAATCTGCTGGTAAATCTGACAGTAAGAAGTATTTCTGTTCTATTCATGAACTCCTGGTTCACCTCTAAATGGTTAAAAATAAGAATAATGTAAAGGTTTTCAGGGTGGTCTAGTCAAAGTCTGGGCTTAAATATTAGGTAAACCTGAAGTGTAGTTGTTGTAGAAGCAGTGATTAGATTTATGGAGTAATTATTTTTTCTTACTAAATGAGAACCTGATTTTAAAACAGGTTTTTATTTCATCTGTTGTTAAAATATATTTGATTATCAGAAAATCAGCCAATTAAATCTCAGTTTTTCTCAGAAGCTCAACACCGATTGGCCAGTAATTTACGCTCCCATGATGCTTAAACGACATTGTGTTCAGTCAGACTTCAACATGTAATAAGTGAAAAGCTGAGCTGTCTGTGCTGCAGCGTCCATCACTCAGCGGCTCCACAGGGGCAGATGAGTTAACGGGCCGGGCCGGGACACACTGAGGTTCTGTTGCTGGGCGGATGCGGCTCGGTAAAGCAACAGAGACATATGCGAGCCGCTGGCGGCCTCGCAGAGGGCAGCTGGGTGGGGATCAGTGTGGATCTGGTGCAGTTTGGACTCGGTTTGCTCCATCTGTGCAGCAGCAGGACGTCAGCAGACGTCAGCTAACCGAGGCGGTACCAGCTCAGTTATCCCAAACACTTTAATTAGACAAAGAGACATTAGCATCAACTTACTGAGACTCAAACAATTTTATGGAATATTAATTAGTGATTGAATGAACTCTTGTGAATTAAAGATTCTGCTGAATCGGGCGCTGATGGGACTTTTTCCATTTAAAGCACTTTCCTTCATCACCAGTGAGAAATTCTTGCTGAATAAAAATACATTATTAGAACCAAATTAACTTCCACGACTCTGCTGATTGATGGGAAATATTTACTGTGTAATAATTAATCCGTTTTTAATCAGCAGCCTGGAATGAATTCTTCTCTTTCCAAGCCTAACAGCCTTCTCACCCTGCAGATCCGCTGTTCTTACCTCTGAGCCTCACAGCGGCAGGAAGCCGCGGCATCGCCGACCGGCTGGACGGACGTTCTGGTCACACACAGAAAGACGAGCTGCATTTGTCATTCAGATCCCTCCAGGTCCAGGGAGCAAATCTGTTTAAGTTCCCAAAGATCGCAGGAATACCGAGCAGCTGGGATGGTTTGGTCTGTTTGTCTGCTAATGCAATCAGAGGAGGCCAGCTAGTTACCTAGTCTGGTTAATTAACCCGCAGAGGTTTGGAGCGAGAGGAGGCTGTGATCTCAATAGGCCTACTGGGCTCAATCAAGGCCGTGAACTGAACACTGTATATGGCATAAAAGTGTTGTAGTAAACACATTCTCTTCCCTGTGGAAGCCCTGGGGAGCGACTAATCAAACCGCAGAGCCGCACACAGTGGTGCCGATCCACCAAATGAAGAGCAGGAAGGAGAGAAAAGATGAAACTGAACCGGCAGCCCCCGGCCCTCTGCTCCAAGCCCCGGGACGTTTCGGCTCCGCCGCTCCCTGTCCGGATTGTTTTCCCTCCAATGATGGGAAGAAATCGTGCCTCATTGCTGGAGTTCTGCTTTGTCTGTAATTACGTGCTTCACCTTGCGTGGTTTTGTTTCACAAAGAGTTAGCATGGTGCAATTAGGGCAATTTCATTGATCTTTGTTTAATCATTCAGCACAGGCAGCGATCATTAGCAGGCTGTTGTTGATTAACTGAGCTCCTGTTTTTGTCTTTTGTTCCAAAAATTATAAGCCTAATCTAACCCAGAGCCGGCGTCTCTGCTATTGTTGTGCCACTGCAACCTCTTTGTCTTATTAATGCTCAACCAAATGAACAAAAAGCTCATTCCGGTTCAACTCCACATGCTTCACATCATCACTGGGCTGTTCTAATGGCTCTGAGCAATTAATAAAGTGTCCTAAATGTGACCACAGAAAATGGTACCACACTTATTATTTCTATTTATTAAGTAATGATGGATTATTTCCCAAACACACGCCCCATAAAGGTTCATATAGTGTAAAGAAAAACAAAGTCAAACACCCAGAGGGGCTGGTTTCCTTATCAAACTCGACCTGGACTGAAACGAAGGAGAGCGCAGAGGAAACAGCAAAGTTTCAAATGAAATCAGCGGGTCAGAACATTTATCATCCATCCAGGTCTTCTTGTAAATGACGACAGGGTCTCGCCCCCAAATTTCCCAGAACACGGGCAGAAAATAAATAATTAAAAGCCAATTTTTTCCCCACGAGTCGCCTGAATGATGAATGATGAGGCTTCAGTTGCAGGTTTGAGGAGCAGAGTTCAGGCGTTGGAGGAAAAGAGGGACGGCGGGGCAGGAGTGATGTGTGATGCTGCGGGTCACCTGCTGACCTTTTATTCTCCTGCTGGAACCGGTTCACAACATCTGTGTAACGCTCTCTCAACAAATCTACTCAAACTTACCAACACATCATCCTACGAATGCAAATATAAAGAAAATGACGAAAAAATATGTTCCAGAGCCGCAACGCTGAATGCTGCTGCACCGATTTCAGTGATTTATTTAAACCGTTCTTAATAATTACACGGGTCACATCTTTAATTATGTTTAATTATAATACATCGGTGCACAAGTTTAAACTTATTGGGGCTTTTCTCAAATCCTCACAGGGTGAGAATGACAAACAGATTAAAGCTGTTCATGCAACCCAGCCTTTGGTTAAATGTTCCTTAGCAAGCTGCAGAGATCGAAAAACTTTTTCTAACCCAACAAGAATCTGCCAGCATTCCTGCCCAACCTGAGACGCCTCATTTAATTACTTACTTTAGGTCTCTATAAATGCTCCATCAGGCTGAAGTCCAAACCTAAAGCTAGCCTCTTTAATCCAGCCAGAACCTGGAACCAAACCGTCATATGAAGGATCATGGCAGACGCACATTTTATGGAGTAAAGAGGAATGAAACCCCTGATTCAGCATGGATCCCTTTAAGATCCACTGGAATGTCAAGTGGTGGCTGCATCATGCTGTGGGATCATGGAACAAGAAACAGATGAGAGCTGCTGCAGATTTACTGTTAGTTTCAGCTTCTAGACGGTAAAACCTGAACAGAACCGGTTCTGAAATGAATAAAAGAAGCTAACAGAAAACAGCCAGTCCTGCCAAGGAGAACGGTAACATATCCTAAAATATCCTAAAATATATTAAAATATCCAAAAATATATTAAAATATCCTAAAATATATTAAAATGTACTAAAATATCCTAAAATATATTAAAATATCCAAAAATATATTAAAATATCCTAAAATATATTAAATATTAAACCATCCCAGCTCCTTCTGGATGTTGGCTGATGGATGTATAAATGACTGGAGGCTCTGCGTCCAGAAACAAACATTAAAACTGAGAATCTGCCTCGTGATAACAGATGAAGTCATCTTTGAAAATGGGATGAAACATTTTGATAGTTTATTTTTACAATAGAACAGCATAAAAACCCAAACCATTCCATGTGGACGGGATCGGCTCTGTTTTAAGAGGGTTAATAATCGTTATTTTCCCAGATGAATCAGTGGTTTTCTGTCGCAGGTCGCCTACTTACTCTGAAAAACTCTCAACAGTTTGAACTTTCTGAAGAGCAGCAGCTCTGCTCTAAGCAGAGTGGATGCATTATTTATCATTTTACTGGGTTTGATTTGTTTTACTCTCTGAACAGAGACTTTACCGTCTGAATCTGGAGAAGGTTTCAGTTATTAGCTGTTTTAATAAAAAAGCAGAAATTTAAACATCACTGACTGATCCACAGATACATTTCTGGCTGGTTTGGAATAATTTAGGATTCTGTGTTTTGGACGGACTTTAAAAACCAAACTAACCTGTTTTTTTTTCTTATTATTTTAAAGCAAAAATTGCTCAAATTTCCCCCAAAGTCACAAAGAAAGCTTCCTCTTGGCAGCAGAACAAAAGGAAAACGGAGCTTTAATCAAAGTGATGATTTCTTCAACAATTAGGCTTCCTGTCCTGCTTTCATTCGTGCTGAATTTCTAGTTAAATCACTTTTTTCTGCTTTGCTCCTTCAGCCTGAATCTGCTGTGCAGGTTCTGGCAGAAGAATCCAAACATGTCACTTTCAGTCATTTTCACCAGATGAGGTGTTTTTTTTTTTCCATTTTTAAGGGCAGAGACAGAATATGGGTTGATGATGCTGACAGGCTGTGGAGTGAATGATAACCACAGCAACATGTTTCTGGCACGTTTGCTTCTCTCTGGGTTTCCTGATAAACAATAATTGACAAGTTTAAGCCTGTTTCCAAGTGGACACTCTGCCTGAAAAACACGTCAGCTTTATTTACACCATCCACCTAGCAGCCTGTCTTTGCAGCATTTCTGTCCCTTCTCAGAATATTTCTTGAAGCAGCAGAAAAAACTATTTTCCGACATTAAATGCTACCTGCTGATGTAGCTGTGTTGACTATGCATCAGTTGAGGCATTATTCAGCGGAGGACGCGTGAATTGGACGTGAAGCCTGGGCAGACTGTTTATCAGACCAGCCCATGTTTTATGTGACAGTTGAATCATAGCAGATATTACATTAGTTATCTCTTTTTGAGGGCAGCAGCTGGTGAGACAGGAGAAAAAAATCGTTTCTTCAATTTATTCAAAAATAATAACAGCTGGAAAATGTTGAAAGTTCAGGCCGTAAAGGCGCTGATGGAGGATCCTTCAAGGCTTCAGGTGAAGCTACGTGGGTTTGCTTCCAGCTGGATGTGACCTTTGACCTTCATGTCTTTACCTCGTCTAACTGCACTCCCTCTTCACTGAAATAATTTGTGACTAAAAATGAAAAAGATCTTGAATAAAACCTAACAGACTGAACCTACAGGGACAGATATGATCAAAATCATAAACAATCAGCTTTCGGTCCAGTTTATAGTGCAAATATCTGTCAAAATGAGACAAAACTCATTTATTATTAAGCAAGATATAGAAGCTTGTTTTAAATCCATAATTCGTTATTATAGATGAAAAAGTTTTAGTTCCACTGGCAGATTATTTAATTTGTAACATTAATCTATAAATCTAGATATTTGTGATAAAAATGCTCTGCATTTGTTTTGGCTGATCTTATTTTGGCCCTTTAAACTTCCTGAAAGCAGATTTCAGACATTATAAAACATTATTTCATTATGTAACCTCCCATAACCAAACTGCTTCAGGAGCTTCTGGTTACATTCAGCTTATAGAAAATTCATTCATTTGTGTTGAAAATATTCCTTTAATCCAAATAAACCTCATTCATTTCATGTGAATTAAGTCATTTGTTTCCAGGCTGTTGTTCAGGTCTCTTCATAACCTCCCAACTTATTTCTTACACGGTTAGATTTTCTACTGTTCATTATTATTATTAAATCAAACATAACTCTGTTTAACCTTCCATCTGTCAACGCGTCTGTTGAGTTAGAGAATTTATCCGAATCCCAAAACAACTAAAGAGTTTAACTTTAGTTGCATAAAACATTATTTGTTTCATGCAAATATGTGTTTGAGATTAGATTTAATTAAGATAAAATATCTGAGAGCAACTTTTAAGGATCTTAGAAAACATGAAACATAAAGCAGAGGTCAGGAGAATCAATGCAGGAAAACGTTTTACTAAAACAGCAACGAAACGGTTCAAGATGAGCATGAAGGAGTGAAACTCCTGTCTGTCTGTCTGTCTGCTCTAAGAGACGTGTAGATTAATATATAAATGTGGTTCGGTGTGAGTGCCGTCTCTCCTCCCGCAGCCTCAGGTGAGGATATTATTGCGTTATGTTTTAGTTATCATGTCTCACACAGTCAGCTCTGAGAATGAATTTCTGCATGGCTGCCTGTCGTTTCCGGACCGATGCTTCACAGGAGCTGCAGCTAGAAACACTTTCTTCTTCTCTGTCACATTCTGTCCCTTTTATAATACACAACCATGTTTTATCTGCAGCATTTCTTCTCCAACAGCCTCCTGTCCACCAACAGGTTCAGGCTGTCAGTGACTGACGCTGGCAGCTGTCAAACCTCTTTGATTTTATAGATTTTCTGACCAGTATGACACCCAGGAATTTCTCCACCAGGTTTGAATTTAATGCTCAATGCAGATTTAGTTGAGCATCAGCAGAAAAAGCTGCAGCAGGAGCTAAACCAGGATGTGAAAACCTGTCTGAATGCTGAGTTTCTGCTAAAGCTTCCACTCAGAAACTTTTCTAAAACAAGTTGAAGCCTTTAAAGTCGTTAATTATTGTGTGGACAGGAATGAAAAGTAACTTGAGGCAGTTTTTCATTGATACGAGTCGATGAGAAGTGAGATGGTGAATCACCAAATGGATCCGCGCCCAGACCGGCAGAATATTACAACTGGCCCACACAATCCCAGCCTCTGCATGGACAGACAATACAGCCTTTTGTCTTTCACATGAATAACACAAAACAAACACAAAACCACTATTACTCACCAATATTCTTAGATAATCACAGTGATATGCAAATGCGTCATGAAACATCTATTCTGCCGTGTCAACAGCACAACGATGCAGAAAAACTGTTGATCGTTAAGTTGGACTGAAATACATTTTACACTTTTAACTGAACTGATTGTAAAGAAAATATTTAAAATTGGTTTTCAGAATTTTACTGCTCAATCTCAGCTGGGATTAAACTGCAGCTTTTCTAAACAACAGAGAAAATTTAACCAGAACAAAACGTGTCTGAAAATGAAACTATTATTGGCAACTAAGTTTCTAACATGTTGAACATGAATTAAATAAAAAGGTAAATCATAAGTAACAACTCGTCTGTTAAGAAATGAATGCAGTCGCTCCAGGACTTCATGATGGTTTTCATGAATCCTCTGTAATAAAAACATTTTGGTTTTGGTATTTTTAAAATGAGTCTTGAAACTTTTTTTCTCAGGAAGCTCCTTCCAAAATCTACGTATAAACGAAAAAAGATGAGAAAAAAATGAAAAGCAGAAACTGGACTCAATTTTTACTCTACAAAGAATTTAAATAGTTTGATATGAGATGGTGACATAACTCATAAACTCATAAACATGTTCAGGTTTTGCGTTATGACAGTAAATGTCACTTTTTGTTTCGCTCTCAGATTATAACCTGACAGAAAGTAAACCTGAGGCAGCAGAAGTAAGACATACTGCCACCTACAGGTGGGAGTTGGCATCACTGGAATCCAATGTTTTCACCAGTTTTACGGGGACATTTGGAATAAATTGATAATTATATATTAGCATGAAAAATCAGGGATGTGTTGATTTGTGGAAAACTAGAGGGACTTCAGATCAACTTTGTAATATTATTTGAACCTTATTCTTTTCTTTCTAATCTTTAACTCTCAGTATTTGTTGCTGCAGACGACAGCAGAAGATGGATGTTTGCATGTTGCTGCCTGGCCAACCTCGGTCCGGGTAAAACAGAACCGCAGCTAGAAATGGATACATATCTTTTTCAGTCAATATGACCAAAAGGGGCAAAAGCTGAGTTGCATTTATTCTCAGAAACATTCATCAAATGTGTCTCCTTTTGTGTTTATGCTGCTGGTGCATCCAGAGAGGACTTCTGGGATTCTTTCCTGTTGGTGGATAAAGTATTGTGTTTTAAATTATTAGATCGGTTTTGAAGTCGGCCACATTAGTTTTGATAAGCAGTGAATCCTATATGACTGTAATTGTCAGTCAGACATCAGGTTTCCTCGTAGAAAATGCAGAGTGAACAGTTTGAAGCCAGCCACTGTTTTCTCATTAAATCAGCGACGCTGTTCATTAATTGTTCTGTGACTGACTGCAGAAGCAAAACAATGCAAAATATCACTGACTGAGATAACAAAATATTTCCCAAACATCATGTTCAGGCGCGTTCGGCACTCAGTGGCATTTATGTGATTAGTTGAGGTTGAAATTAGCGACTCTCTTCTTGCAGCCGGCCTTAAAGATCCTTCCCGTTCAATTTAACGCCATGTTGCCCTCGTCCTCCTTAGCTACTTGCCTGTGCCGTTCCAACACAGTGCATCGCTTCTGCTCTCTGATTGGACAGGACGCGCTACAGTCCTAGCCAGAGTCTGGGTGACCGTAACCTCTCACCCAGACTCTGCTGCTTCACTTAGCTCAGATTTAATTAACTCCAAGCAGCAGCGCTGGCTCCACACCAGGAAAGGAGCAAAATTACAAACTAGAACCTCAAACTGACATGCTGGTGATTTGGGTGCAGTTAGTGAAATCCATGGAAGACAACACAAAGCTTAAGTTGTGTGCTTTGGGCTACCATGTTTCCCTGCTCACCCAGCTCTTTATTCCACTGATTTCCCAAACTTCACTCCTTCCAGCTTCCTCTGTTGTTGTAGCTCTGCTTAATTAGGCCCCACAGTTACACAATGCCTCACTTTACCAGTGAAGGAAGAGAGAAACAGACATGAGGGGGTTTCTCACTCAACTTACATAAAACTATAGCAGGAAACCAGCCTGACGTGCCATAACTCACCTCCAGCTCTCCTGCTGTGGGAGGAAACCAGCCGGCAACATGCAGACACATGGGATTGATAATGTGAGCTCGACATGGCGGCTGGATTGATTCTATATTTAAAGACATGCAAAGTGGCAGATCTATTTAAAAGCAGCGAGTCCAGCTGCTCCGGCCTCCGATCCTCCTGAATCCAGAACAATCCGCCCGGACTCCTCCACAGCGGCGCAGCAGCACTTGACAAATGTGCTAGCCTTGTAAAATGCTTGTTCAAGCACAAACATATCTGGACTATTTATCTTCCTGCTGGAAGATTTATCAGAATATGAAAGCATATCAACCACAGCCATTTCGTCTGGAATCAAAGCTGACAATAACTGGCAGACATTTGGCGAATGATAGATGGTGGAGAGTGGAGGAGAAGTGAAAATGGCTGTTTTCACACTAAAATTATTTCATGCTTAATATCCGCTTGGTTTCCTCCCAGTTATTCACATTTCAGTGGAGTAATTCTGACGGGGTTTGAACAGAGACTCGGAGTCTGGAGGAAAGATTTTCTCCTGGATCAACTTCTCCGACCTCAACCTGATCAGCCATGAAGACAAACCTCCTCCTCCTCAAGATGCCGTATGAAGTTCTGGATGCAATTTCAAGCACAAAAATATTAGATTTTCTCAGATTTTCTTTATTCTAACAAAGGGATTTTCAGCAATTTGTTTATTTTGGCAAAATGTACACAGATCATGTTAACATGTTAGGAAACAAAATAATTCAAAGGAAAAACCACAGAAACACCTAAAGGCTTAAATAAAACGTATCGATATCAGTATTGATGTCAGTATTGATACTGTATTAACTTGATATTGGACCAACACCAGCATATGCAGAGTCATAAGTTAAAATAATGTCTGCCAGTGCTTCCTCTGGCTCAGACAGTGGCTCTTCGCTCGTCATACTGTAGGTTTTCTAAGACATTGAGAAAGTGATGGCAGTCACCTGACCTTTAAAATTTGGTTCTGTGTCGTGGTTTTTGAATTTTGAGCTCCCGGCCCTTTAAAGGTCTCGGCACGTCCCTGATAGAGAGACTCTGCTAAATCAAGTCACAGGAAGTTAATTTGTTTCTCTAATTCTCCAGTCTCTGCAAAGTTACCACATAATTATTTACTGTGTAGAGCTGAGACTGAAACTGATTGCCTCATCTGACCTCAATCTAATCTGCTGCAGATTTTCATTTGAAGAGACGATGTGTGGGTTTTAGTAATAGCAAGTGTTGGAGTCCCTGATTGGATCTTCCAACCCACAGCATACTTCTCCTTTTCTAAAAGTTTATCAAAGAGCTACACTGGCAGTAAGGATTTCCACAAACCAGGTAAGTGTGTGTGTGTGTGTGTGTTTTCTGTGTGTCTCTCTATGTGTGTGTAGGTGTGTGTGTGTGTGTGTGTGTGTACTCTGGGACACAGAGTGGTAAACAGCTATGCAGAATGGAAGATCCTGAGAAGAGATGGACGAGTTACTGAGGAGAGATAAAAACCCGCTGGATCTGCTGCGATCAGGGATCAAGAGAATCAAACTCCAAACCAGTTCAGTCGCTGTGCAGAGAGCCGGACGGAGCAGAAACTATGAAACGGTTAGAGGAGCTTTTAGCTGACAGATGATGTGTGATGTTACTCAGGATGAAGAGCCTCCCCGCTATGCTGGGGCTTCACATGTACGATCAGATGCATGTGAACCCACCAGCTGGCAGGGGGCCGCTTCTCCTCTGCATTATGACTTATTGCTTCGGGGTTTGGGGGAAACATGCAGCAAAATCTCAAATCCAGTTTTTATGCAGCAAAATTCCAGAAAGAGCAATAAGAATAGTTAAAGCTACGAACTTACTAATTCATAAAAACACTTCAGTTTTTATTGATTTAGTTAGAGTGTAGCTGAAAACTCATTTTCACAGAGGCAAACATCATAACTACAGCTAATAATATTTGTTGTTTTTCTTTTAAATTGAGTGTTGATTAATGCAGCAGAAACTGGAATCATCCTGGTTTTCTCTCATAAGATCACAACGCTTAATTATTCCCAACAAGGAATCTAACCTCTCCTCAGTAACAGTAACATTTACTCAGTGTAATAATGTAGAAGTTGCAGTGGAGTAATTGGGTTTCCACACAGTGAGGACCGATGATGAGCCGCTCCTCCTCGAACCAGACGAAGCACCAGAGAGTCATGCTAAGTGTAAGCATGCTATGCTACACCTTTGCCCACCAGTGTAATGGAAAAGCACCATTAGCGCTGAGCGGATAAAGTGACTGGTGTCCTGAAGCGCTAATGGAAACCAACGTTTGCCTCTGAGGTTTCGGATCTGTTGACCAGCAGCTTTCACTTTAAATGTCTTCCTTCACATTCCTGTCAAACATTCCCAGCATACGAGAAACGATGGTTTATGCACTAATTAAAGACGACTTGATGAATTTACTAAGCAAGATGTGAAAATAACACTTTACAAAAATATCCCCTGAAGATTTTCATATTTTATCACGTTACAATCATCACTTCAACGTGTTTTAATGGGAATTTATGACAAAGTTTCATTTTTAAAAGCAGTGTTTTGTGTCTGTGGATGAATATTATGGGATGGTTGTTGTGCTGGAGGCTGAACCTCCACCAGAGGAAGGAGGATTAATCCAAAATATCCGTATCAATATCAGATTGATACCAGCATGATGAGATCAATACTTGTGTTTGAGATTCTCTCTTGAAATGTTATTTTGTTTTTTTGTAGTTTCTCCCTTCTAGTTTTGTTGGGATTTACTCTTAAGTCATAATCTGTCACACTGTTTAGAAAATGCACACATACAAATCACAAAAACAGCTAAAGTTCAGACGTTTGATGATAAATCCAGCTTAAATAAAAAGTATCGGTATCAGTATTAGTATCGGTGATACAGACGATGTATTGACTTATCGGACTGATAGTAAAATATGTAAACCGTTTCCACAGCGTTCTCCCTGGTCTTCATGATGCTGCTTGTTCTCCACAGAAACTCTGATGGTTCTGATGGAGAATCTGACAGCAAGTAGTGGGACAGAGTTTTATTTAGGGGTATCAGGGTAAAGGGAAACAGAGTTTTAATCCAGCAGAACAAACAGCTGGTTCTCCTTCATTCAAGTTTATCTTGACAACAATAAATCATATCAGGATTAAAACATTCCTGTTCAGCTGATATTAACCAGACTTTTTCTTATTTTACGTATTCTGAGCTGATTCAGTCCCGTCTATTTTTAACCTGCAGTGCCAGGAAATGAGCTCTTGCTCTCCCGGTGTGAGGACCCTGAAGATTTAAATTACTGCTCCACTGTTTTCAGACTAATTCTGCAAGCAAAGCAATTTAAACTTTCACAAGCGGCTGACAAAAACAACTTTTATAATATTCTTATCACATTTCAATCAGGGCCTAAATCATGATGGCTGCAGCTTGCTCCAGATGATTACAGTGACGTTACTCGACAACCGGTTTGGAAACTATTAACAACAAACTCCAACCTGTCCCCGAGGAAAAACTATAAATGATAATGTTCTTTATTATAATGTGTGGTCCAGTTAAAGTTTGGGTAAATTCAGCTGCTTTGAATGTAATTTATTGGTATTCATGTATTCATCCAAACTATTTCAGAGCCATCTATGCCTCCAACCATCTTTACATGGAACATTTTAAAATAAACCATACATATTTCAGATTATAGCCGCTTGTTATTTTTGAGCTTAACATATGGAAAATCATTTTATGTGCATTTTTAATGGTTCATGATTTATTCACAAACTAACTGTCTGAAATAAACAAGCAGAAAAACCAGACCTCCATGAAAATGAATCAAAAATAGCCTTTAAAAATCTTTAAATCTTTAAAAATAGCCTCCACCAGCGTGTGAGTCATTAGAGTAAACATGAAAGGCCTTCAGCAACAGCAGAAATATCATATTTATTCCTTTGGTCAAACAATGTGGTGCATCATAACTCTTAACTATCGCTGTGTATTTATCAGCGGGGATCCTGCTGATGGCGGCGCAAACAGGAAACAGTGAGTCCCGTATTTACACTGCAGCTTTTAAATCATCTTTATCAATGAAACTCTGAGCAGCATATGAATTAATAACTGACTCCTGGCTGAATTTCTGGGGGAAATTAACTGCTGATTAGCTGTTTTTATTTTTTCCCTTCTGGCAAAATTCAGTTTTTGAATAACCTTTTAGAACAAATATACCTATCAGTTTAAAAATGTTTTAAATGTGTTCTGATTCTGGATGTGATAGAATAATCATATTCCAGCTGTAAGAAAGTTAAGCTTTTATATTATTTCAAAATGCTGCGAATGGATCCAAAGCTCTGGAAACCATTGATGGAGAAGAAGTGGAGAAGCAAAAAGTTGGCACAAAGCGCGGCAGACTGTGAGGCTTCCTGCCATGTAGTGGGTTTTCCACAGCGAGACACGCAACATTCCTGTCAAAAGAAAGAGGAACAGCCGCGCTGCTTTGGGGGAATTTTAATTTTTTTGTACCAGGCTCTGCAGGGCATCATCACATTCTCGGCTCATTCTCTACCCAGTTTTATTTTTCAGCATTGTTCAGTCCTTTCATTATAACAACTCATCTTCATGTACTCTCTGTAATTTGCCATTTGTGGTCGCCTATGGGGCCTTAAAACGGAAACAATGATGGAAAAAGACAATGATAAGTGAGGCTGGGGCTCTATCTGGGTCCGCAGCAGAAAGCCACATGAAAGGATGTGTTTGTACCTTAAAGTCATTTTGACTGCAGCTGTGTTTCAAAATGAGGGGATGAATCTTATGGGAACAGATTTGAAATCCGCTCTGCTCAGTGCTAAAGAGCGATATGTTCATGAATCTTTACTTTCTACAGTTTCTTTGTTTCTCTTTTAAATATGCGATGAAGCAGGGAATAAGTGTCTCATCAGCATCGAATCATATTTCTGTTTTGATAATGGGTAATCAAACCACCGTATTTAACAAAGGATGACAAAAAGCTCAAATGCTTTACCAAGGTACTGATTCGTATCTTGGATGATTCCTTATAACGTGAAGTGACTTCAACCTTTACAGCTTTCAACATGTCTACTCACAGATACATGTATATTTACTAAAGATTTTATGCAATTAATCTTTTTTTAATGACTATTTAGCCAAAAGTCCCAAGCTGGAACCTTTGCATTGTGTTTCTGGTACACCCATAAATCTGACGCGCCAGAGTGAACAACAGCGATGGACGATGAAGCTGCGTCTCTTGGTCCACTGGGGTCATTTCTGCCGTTAGACCGATCTGACTGGCGCTGGCTCAAGTTGTGCTAAAAGCAGTTAGCCTATCAGTGAAGTCTTTCCAGCCTAAAATAGCATCTAAACATGTAGCATCAGCGCAGACGCTAATGCTAACGTCAGTGTCCACGATCTACACTAAATAAGTTCTATGAATGATCAATTAACTCAATTAATCAGTTTAACAGACTCTGATTTCTGCCTGTCACTCTTCAGGACGGCAGGTAAAACGTCTCAGATTTGTCTGGCATTTCTCTGAAAGTGTTTTCACAGAGAAGTTTGTGACCTTCCAGCCCAGCGGGTGGCGGCGTGTGGAGCGACGTGGATTACAGGAACCAACTCCATCAACACATGCAGGCTGAAGAAATGCAACCTGACAAACGTTCTTATCCCACAGAGCCACGTGTTCAGCATGACGAGCAGGATGAAGCACACGTTTCTGCAAAATTCTAGGTCTTCTGATCACTTTGTGTTGAAATGAGACCCAGAGTAAAACACTGTGTCCCGTATTACAGGAACTGCAAAGTAAGCAGTAAGTGGCTGCGATTTTAAGTGCTAGGCTGAGCCGGATACTCCAAAGTAACATAAAAAAGGTGTCTGAAGGTGGAGTCTTCTCCAAATGCACGTTCAGCTTCAGAATGAATATTTTATAAAACACTCCATCACATTCTCACTGAGGCCAGAGAGTCTGGAGGATCCAGACGATCTCTGAACGAAGCCATATCTCTGTCACCGCATCGTCCTCGCTCCCCGTCGGCAGGAGGAATGATAAGTGCCAGATGACTTTTTAAAAACCTTAAAAGCACCCAAGTTTCCATTTGTCTCCGTGCCGCTGGCTCTCCTCTCCTCTTAAATAATCAGGAAAGCTTCCTTTCTCAGCTCAGACACGAGGAAAAACGAGAGGACAGGACTCATTCCAGCTTCTCTTGAATATCAGCCTCTCGGTATCATAAAGAATCAAGGGTTGATATTTCTAACACAGTTATTACCAAGGTGCAGCTGAGAGGTGGGTGTGTGTAAGCAAAGATGAATGTACTCATTCCACACTCCACCCCAGCATCCAATTCAGTGGAAGTGTCCTTGTGTGTGTAGCCGTTCCTGAAGGATACGCTTCTCGGAGTTGTGAGGCTGAGCAGCGCAGGAACAGACACCAAACAGACAATCAGGGCCGAGCTGAGAGCATCCATTAAGGCTGTCAGTTAGCACAGGCCTTGATTAATTGCACACTGCACAGTGGCAAATTAAGGTAGATCTCAAACCAAGCCCCTCTAAATAATTAGGAAAGAATGGATAGCCAGAGAGAGGAGGTTGGACGCCGGCTGCCCAGTGTCACTCAGTCTGTCTTATATGTAATAAAAGGTCTTAAACTGCTTAAGTGTGGCCAATAATTGTGTGTGGGAGTTTTTTGAGAAACATCGCATATCTGTATGCGTGACTGAGATGGTGAGAGCGAGTGAGGAACGAGAGGAGTTATTGTTTCTCTTGTTAACCTTTAGCTGAGGTGCATCCAAAGCTCACGAGTTTCTTTATTTTGCTTCTTTACATGTTTAGTTAAAGTGCAAACAGAGTAGATTCACATCAGAACCGCATTTCATTCCTGAATCCAGCAGGAACCCAGGAATCCTTTCTGAAAACAGGCATTCTGATAATAAGGGATGCTTTAACTTCCAGAACTTGGAGCTGAGGAGGAAGCTGAATCAAACACAGCAAATACATCCTGAATTTAATGAACGACAGACTCCAGGGAGCGCTGAAGACGATTCAAGCTCAATCTGTCCGTTCCTGTTGTCGCGTCAGCAGAGCTGCAGCCCACGGTCACTTCTGACTCTGCAGCAGGGACCGTCCGACCATCTTCATCTCCCCTTAAGGAGCAGCAGCGTCATCAACCAAACCTGCAGCCGTTTTCCTCAGATGCTCACTTCTTTGTCATCGGTGTGTGTGATGGACACGTTTCACCGCCGCTTTAATGAGTGCAGCTGCCTTTTCTCACCACATAGCAACACATGCCTCATTTGCACTTAAATGTGTTTCCAACATGACTCATGTTTGTAGATTCACCTCCAGGTTTTCATGCAACACGTCAGTGTGTCTGGATGCGAACAGCATTATTTTACTGCAGCAGATAAACGTGACCGCAGCAGCCGGACCTCACAGCTACAGAAACGTTTCCTCTCCACTTTGAAGACCAAAACCTGACTGGGTCCCAGAGCCACTTTGAAGCTCAACGTCTCTATTTTCTAAGAAAAATATTCACTAAAGACAAAAACTATTTTCCTGCAGGCCGTGTTAATAAATATACTTCTGTGTTTGTAGATAAATACAATCATTCATGGTTACTCATAAGACAGACATTAAAAGGACAGAATCATATTTTTGTTACTTTTTATCATCTTTAGTGTTATTATATAAAACTGATTAATTCAATGCAAAAACAAAAAGACTTCCAGAATTATTTATACATGAAATCTGATGAGTCACCTTTTATGTAATATTGCTAGCAGGATCTCAACTTCTGTAGAGTGTCACTGCTGCCACCACCTGTTTTGGAGGGGAACTGCATGTTCAAGAGGCGCTCTCACCTGGTCACTTACCGACCAATGGGAACAAAGAATCAATCTGCAGGGGTGGCCAGTGATTGGCTCCCTCTCTGCTCCTTAGTGCCTCCCTCTGGAGGCATGTCTAACTGGGAGGAGACCCGAGAAGGCCAGAACTGGACGACGTCTGGGTTCATTCCCAGACCTGTTGCCCCGGCAACCTGAACTCAGACGGACGGATGCAGAGAAATACGCTGCGGCTTTTTACTGAGTGCATTCAGTTTTTAAACTGTAAACTGGCTCCAGATGATCAGGAAACAGAAATCTCCAGATGAAACTTTGTGATTGGAGCCGCTGGTTGCAGCCTGCGGCTCCAGGGCTGCAGTCAGTTTCTACTGTGAGGTTTATTGTTGTTGCCGGACGAAATGTTACAGAAATAAATAACGTTGTCATATATACAGCAAACTAACAGATGACAGGAGGTTTTTCTGTTCATTGCTACAAGGACATTTTTATCTGAGTTAGGCCACAAAATATGTGCTCTTTCAAAAAAATCTACAAATATGAAATGTTGTATAAAAAACTAATCACATTCTTTACGTATTTATTGTCACGGTTGATCCATGTCTGCTACTGAAGGAACGTCAAACCTGGGATTATTTTTTAGTTTGGTATATTTGTAGCGTGTGTCTGCTGGATCTCTTCTTCTAATTATTTGCAAACATGTTGGGACTGGCAAGTCTATCCTCTCCAAAAAATGATTTTCAGCAACAGAGAAGATAATTAGAGAGAGATGAGCCGGTCTCTTTTCCCAGCAGCTGGTAGTGTGGCACGTTCTTAACGGGTCAGGACGCAGCATCACCTCTGTCCTGCTCCTTCTTTTCTTTGACAGATCACCCTGGAGACTCTGAAAGTCCTGTGGCCTGAATCTGCCCCGCTGGAAGAGGCCAGAGGCTGACGGAGACCCAGGGAAGGCCACTCATGTCTGAATGGGTGATTCGGTGGTCAGGAGGAGAAGATAGCAGCGATGCTACCTGTCTGTACATTTGCAAAGCTCAGCTTTCCCTGCAATACTCTAACCTGTTTTATTCACTTCTTCAATTCTGCTGGATGGAACAAACTAACACACAGCAAGTGGACAGGATAACACAGAAGGTTTTGGTCCTGTGGGATTACAGAATGAACTTACATCGGCTCCCCAGTAGGTGGCAGTGTATGAAGTGGCAGTGATAAAAGGTTTGTGAAGCACAGGAGTGGCAGCATTATGCTCTGTGAGTAGTTTTCTTGAGGAGGGCCTGCTGAACTTCACACCAGAGCCTTATGTCTGCTAAATGGAAAATGATCCTCGTGATTCCATCAGGTTATTCCCAAAGCGCCTTATGGAGAACGACGTCAGTGTTTTGGAGTGATTATTACAAAGTCCTGATAAATGTGTTGGCAGAGAAAATGACCAAGGTGCCAAAACATCCTGACACACCAAATAAAGGGTAATGTCTGAGTGTAAATCTGTAAGTGTCTGGTTTCAGCAGAGGTTATCTCCTGAGATCTCCGGCGTTTCTGTCACACATGTTCAGCCCAGCGACAGCCGCTGAGAACCATCATGGTAATTGTTAGATCTGCCATATGTTTCTGGTTTTTGAATTGGGACTGTGTCTGTCACTCTCCCATGTCTTTTTCACTTTCTCATAAAACAACAAGCTATTTGCTACGCAGCCAGAGCGTAAACTTCATTGTCAGCAGATCTCAGCATGTGTCTTTCAAACGCTGATCAAATGGCTTCTGAGATGTGGATTCCCCAGGAAGTGTACATTGTTTTGGTTATCCAATTTGAGCAGTGGGTGTACTACACCTCAGCATAAAATTGGAATTATCAGCAGCAACAGGAAGAGAAAAAAATCTCATTTTGTGCTATAGATTCAGCGTTTGAATAAGAGTAGGGTGAGACTGATGTAGTGTGACAAAACAAATACAGAAGATATGCCACCAGGGAGCAGAGTAATGAAAGAACAGCTGAGAGGAGAGGCAGAAAGCGGCTCGGCTATTTTACCAGAAAACGGTGTGAGGGTGAGTCGAGTGCGTGCTCTTGGATGTGTCCTGCTTACAGCGCCTGAGCCAACAGAGATGCAGCGAGAAGACTTGCTGCTCAATCAAAGCCCCTGGAGTAATCTCTCATAAGAACACAGTTGGAACAGGCGAGAGGACGACCATTTCATCCAAGAGTATTAAATCCCTATACCCAGAAACAGGACACCCCACTGAGGCGATGCAATTTTGAAGGCGATGTGAATACGAGTAAAGAAAAAAGTATTCATAAGGCCAGTGCTGACACTAAACAAAGACTGGAATGAAGAAAAAGGGAAGGCAACATGCCTCAGTGATTGGCCAGAGGAGGAACTCCCCTGTGTCTCAGTAGATATGTCTCTGCTTCTCTCCATGGCGGAGCAATTTTGTCCTGGTTATAGCTCCTCTATCTTCTCCCAAGCTACTCCTTATTTCAGCATTTCAATTTTCCTCCCCAGTGTAGGCACTGAGTACTAACCTACTTCAGCCTTTCTCTCAGACAAGAAAGGAGGCAGAGAAGAAGAGAGAGCGGGAACTACCGGGATGCTAGCCTGGTCATTCTTCTGCTTCAAAACAAGAAATGCTGGGAGGTGATGTTTTTCAGAACATGCCTCATAAACTGCACATTTCCATGTTGCCAGAAGACGTCCTTCATGAGCGGTAATGCATCTTCAACCGAGGCTGTCTGAAGTCACTGCTGCGTTCAGACACTCAGTTAAAACCACATCTGAAGGAGACAGGTAGGAGACAAGCTGGAAACCCAGAGAAATGGACTCGGTTCCTGTTAGATGAACGGATGTTTTCTCTGTGAAAACTGCAGATACTGTATGAAATGTACGAGTTCACCTGGAACCAGAGCAGCTGCAGGGCTGAGAGGAACAACTTCCTGTCGTGGATAAAGAAAACCTGAACAGACATGACTGAGTTTCAGATGATGAATCCATCCATGAGGGGAAGGCAGTCCACGCCAACCTGGCCCAATGTGACATTTCCCCAAACATAATAACTGCTTGTGACGGCGTTGGCGACGAGAACAGAGAGAAATTTGGACCTCTGAATAAATTTTGGCCCCTCTCTTCATTACAAAATTGTTCTCATTCAGCCACATTCGGTTTCTCAGCATAATCAAAGTGTTCACAGTCCACAGCAGCAGTTCAATCAGAGTATGCTCATACTTTGACTACACCACTCTGAAATCTTCATTGTATCTTTTCAGTGATTCGTGGGTGGATTGTCTTGGTGTGTTCAGGTTTCAGGTCACAACCTGATGGCTGGACATTCAGCTTCAGGATTTTTCTGCTAGAGAGTAAAATTCATGACATCTAGTTCCTGAAGCAGCAAAACAGCCAAACACCTGAACGCTAGCAGATCATCTGGCTGTGTGTTACAGAACGTACGTCTGGATACACAAGTTCAGAGGCTCTGTTTGTCCAGTTTCTCTTTTTACTGTTGGATAATGACCTCTGACCTTTGGGGAACTGCAGAGCCTGAGGGCACATTCACAGCAGCCCTATTTATTCTGCTTTAATTGAACTCATTGATAGAAAGTCCGGTTGGTTTGTGGAGATGTGAAAGCTAATCAAACTCTAATCAGGACCAAAACTCTGGTCTCCCTACAAACCTCGGTCCGGATTCGGTTCAGTTCGAATGTGAACGACAAGCGGACCGGAGACTGCTCTGAAAGCAGGAAGTGGACTACAGCGCAGGGCCTTCTGGGTAAATACAACCAAAATAAAAGTTTAGCTTGTGGTCTTTTTCCAAAGACAAAAAAGAAATAATACCAACGTTAAAATCTGATGCTGCTCCATTTTTGTGTCCATTTGGTGAAGGAAGTTGCGCTCATTGTCTTCTTCAGAGGTTTTCATGTGGTTTCCTTCAGTAGTTCTTGGTGCAGCGCCCCCACAGGCCAGGAGGGGAACAGGTTTAAAGGGTTTGGTTCGTTTGACTCCGTATGAAAACAAACCACCGCAGCTGAAAATGGAACGAATGTTGCAGCTTTGGTCCCTATAACCTGGGTAGGTAGGTCACTCCTGGGACGGTTCTCCCGGGTTTTCTCCTCCTGTAGATCCTGGTTTCTCTCAGAATTAGTTTGGTAATCCTTTCTGGTCTGATGGACGTCTGACTTTCTAATCTTGATTTTCTCTACACTGTGACGTCATGTTTTAATTTCTTAGCTCTTTCAGGTTCCTTTATGACTGCAGGTTCTGTTGGTGGTGATCAGAGCTGGGAGTGGCTCTGACATTAAAGTGATTCGACACAAACTGAATTTCCTCTGTTTGGGACAATAAAGGTTGTTTCTATTCTGACATTTTCATTTGGCCTCAGGTGATTTGGACAGATTTTCCCTTTATCAATGATTGTTGCATCTTTTATTTACTCAGGGCATCTATGTTTGGTATTAAATTTGTAATATGACCTG
The DNA here is from genome assembly GCF_000485575.1 of Poecilia formosa. Classification (NCBI taxonomy): domain Eukaryota; kingdom Metazoa; phylum Chordata; class Actinopteri; order Cyprinodontiformes; family Poeciliidae; genus Poecilia; species Poecilia formosa. Next base: position 3,175,643 of record NW_006799978.1, on the reverse strand, counting down.
AATCGTTAAAGCATGAAAAAGCAAAAGCAGAAGAAATGATGATCTTATTGCTGGGTGAGTGCATGTGATGAAGACGTCGCTGTCAGGATCTGATCCCCTGACAGACTCAAGGTCTTACAGCCACTTACAAAAGACTAGTGGGTATTTAGCCTGATGTCAGCTTATTGCTAAAATGTTTCGACACTGATGCTCATTTGTTACCCTCAGGGGCTCAATTGTAATTCATTATTAATTCTTTAAGTCAGTTTTATTGCCCTGAAAAGATAACAGAGTTCTCCCCTCATTAGCACATGATCAAATCAATTAAAACCAATCTACAGTCAGCTTAATGGAGCCTCTCCAGTAACTTCACTGTCTCCTAAAACTGCTCTGAGAATAAAAAGTAGAACAGGTTTCTGTAGCCTCGTGCTTTCTGTTTCATCTTTCATGCTTCTCATTCCTACAATATCTGAGCTTAATCGTCTTTGTTTTGGGATTTTCCAACTATCCTCTTTCAAAAACCCATCGCCTTTTCTGCCTGACGCTCAGGAAAAGCCTCTTCCTGTTGTCAAGCATTTATCCACTCGTGAGACGTCCCTCCCCTTCAGCTCCCCTCCAAATCGTCCTTCAAAAGGTTTCCACACTTGCTTTCTAGTGTTCCCTGAAGACCAGAACTAGAACGAGAACGGATGCAAATTAAAAAAATAAACACAATTTATTCCTAATTTGAACACAGAACTCCCAGAGAGAATTACGGACCTAACAGTGGAATCAGGCTGATAACTGGAAAATCTGACACATTTGGTTTTGTTTGTGCTGCGACTTCTGTGCCAAATTATATTTTTATTAATGTTAGAAAGACTGACCTTAACTTCCAACTCCAGCAATGAAACCACATAAATGCTTTGAGTTGTGACGGGCCGGCGCTGAGCATGCTGCTGTGGTTCTGACCCGTTCTGTCCTGTATTCTCCAGCAGGCCTCGCTGTGACCTCTGACCTTCAGGTCTGTTCATAGATTTTCAGATGGATTCATGTCAGAACAGAAAGTTTCCCCGGGTATATTTCAGATCAGTGACTTTTTTTCACCCCAGATTTTTATCAAGAATATCGTGTTACATTTCCCTGTTATTGGTGCTCAGACAGATGAAGGCATGCATGGTTTACAGAAACTTTCTAACTAAAGCTCTTCCAAACTGTGAACAATATTAAATCTGGTTGTTCTTCAGTGTTGTGTTGAGTGATTTTGTAAAGTTCTGCAGAGGTTCTGCGGTTCTGCCCAACAGGAAGTGAAAACCTTTTCAGGACCAAAAAGAGACAGAACCGTTTTCTAAGCTCTGGCAGATTTCAGTTGTTATCTCAGCTGTTTATGCTTTTTGTTTTTCATTTTCTCCATGTTTTCAACACTTATTCCCAGAGTTATCCTGCTTTATTATACACAATTTACTTGGCAGATTAATTTGTTTTTATTACCTTACTTGTGTAAATTATCAACAGATGCAGAAATGTTTGCTCAGAAAATCTTCATGTTTTCCCTGTTGGAATAAAACTTTAATAAATCTCAAGACAGCAAAAAAATTACTGCAAAAAAAAATCCAACTTTCTTTTGAAAGATTTGCTTGAATCTGAATATTTAAACTCAAAGTGAGTGTAAGTGTGAGAAGATGTGAGTCGGGTTCCAGCACGGTGACCGGACCGATGTCCCTCCAGATCCAACCTGGGCCTCCATCACTTCAGAGGCAGGAGGACGGAGCCGGACGCTGCACGTCCAGCAGACCTTTGGGAATAGAAACGTCCTCAGACCTGCTGCTGCTGCCTGAAAGGTCCCTGAAAGGTGGCAGCGCGATGTAACAGTCTCTCTCTCGTTTTTCTGAAAGTGGGACACTGCTTTTCCCCAGAGACTGTAAGCTCCCAGCAAGTGTCCGCCTCTTTCCCTGAGCCGTGGCGTCTCTCCGAGTCTGCTCAACATTTAAAGGATTTGGGCCTTCAACTATCAAAGAGTGGCACACTGTGGCAGGAACTGTGGGAGAGCCGTGGCTTCGACTCGGAGTTTGATCTGCCCCGGGGCAGTACAGGTCAGCCTCCGAGATTATGAGAGCTTCAGGAGACACTTTAGAGAAATCCACCAAAATTCAGGTGAAGCAAATAAGTCCTGGTAGCAGATTCCTGGCTGAGAAGAGCCGGCAGCTGAGGGTAAGAGTTTGAATTGATTCCTGGCTAAGAAAAGCTTTCTGTTAGTGTTACTCTCACTGCAGGTGTAAGCACCAATGCCAGTAAACTGTAAACTTGATCTCCTTCTCTTAATCTCTTCAAAAAAAATCAATGCACTTAAAAAATAAAAGTAAATTTGTTCTAGAGAGAAGGGATGTGCAGCCATTTCCTAACCATGTTTGATATGCAATTCAGAAATGATATATAAAACACTTGTGTGCTTCTCTGAATGATCAGATGTAAAGGATCTGCAGAGCGAAGGAAACCAGGTGAGCACAAATGCACTCAGATATATACATCTATCCGCATAAAGCCCCATCTCAGCCCGGGCTTAGGAAACAAAAAGATCCACCTTCTTCCTGAAAACATGCAGAGCTCCCAAGATCAGAACCGTAAAGAATCTTTATGACCTCTTTGATCAGTTCTTAACCGAATCCCGCTGAAATTACACACCGCAGCGCTCCTCTGAGGCGTACGCCAGTTCATCTTTTCTAACTCTGCGCTTCCTCTCTACCTCCGTCCCTCAGCAGTCTGGGGTCTCTCCACAGCAGAAGGAGTTTCTGGAACTCCAGGATAAAGAAACGCACGAGTCTCGGATTTTCAGAACAAACCGACTCTACTCCAGCTGAATAATTTATATCCTGTGGATCTGAGCAGATTCTAAACATTAATGTTATTACCGTCCTCCATGTTATATGATGGAAAACAGACTGCAAATCATTTCATCTTCCTTTTGTCAAATACATTCCTGGCCTTGATGCTTTCAAAGGTACACAGAATAAATGTACGGCTGCGACAGAGTTGTTCAGGATTTAACACCTACCACCGCTGCACATGGATTGAACAACAGTCTCCATGGCAACAAAAGACCAACTTGTTCTTTGCCATACGGTTACGAACCAGAAGGAGTGCATTATTTCATAGAGGTCTAACTGTGATGCCACTGACTAACACGATCCTGTGACAACACACTGCTGCACAAAACACCTACACACACACGCACACACACACACACACACACACACACACACACACACACACACACATGAAATTACTTACCTACATCAAGGGAAGCAGAGAAGAAAGAAGACAGGAGAATAATATTAGAGCCTCTGGGAAAATGCTAACAACATAACAAACATATATATTATAGTTTCTCTTATGCAACAAAGCGCATCACTTGCAGTGCTTAATTCCTACCAGGCACCTCAGGAAATACTTTTACCATTACAAATAAAAGGAAAGACACACAAACATGAAGGTTTGCAGACGCCAACGCCTCATTGAGCAACTCAAACAAATAAAGTGAGCTTTGAGACTCTGTTAGTGTCGCCACTCAGCTCTGCTTTATCTGACATTTTGATTTAAAGCATGAATTAACCGCATTTTACGGAAGTTTACCCAGAATTAAACACTGACTGGAATCAGTAAAAATATACAAAACAACAACAACAAAGAGTAAATCACTGTTCAACTGTTTTCTGAGAAGTTCCAGGAAGTCAAATCATTATTATTCCTGTCACACATTTCAGCTTAGAAAATACTAAATAAAATCCCTTCTAGTGAGCAGAGCTAAGGAGCTATCCACACTAATCAGAAAATATCACCTACAGACAGCCTTTCATTTAATCTGAGGTAGAAATACATATTTATTATTTTTCACTAATTTTTTCATCTTCCTTTGTAACATTTCATAAAGTTAGAGCAACACAAACATGAAACTTTAATCAAGGATTTTCATCTTTTGCAGAGTTTTTCATAGGGCACATCTAACATATTCAAAAGAAAATACAATGTTATTGGCTGGCATTTATAAAGCAGCCAATCCAGGAGGGCCATTCATTGTCCTTGGTGCTGATTGGCTGCGTCCAGAAGAAATAAGGAAGTAATAAGGAAGAGAGTAGACAGATGCTAGCTAAGTGCTAGCACTAAAGTGTCCATATTAATGCATGTTGAGATATATTTGGTGTCTAAGCTATTAAATGAGGCAGTTAGGAGTATTTTAGGCGCGGTTGGAAGTATTTACTGATTCTAGATATTATGACAAAGCAGCCAGAAAGAAAGCAGAATGGAGGGAATCAGGTGAAAATCTGCTTCTTTCGCCACTGCTCTTCATACAAGTCAATATTTTCTTGAAATAAATGCAAAATGTATTAATCAGGCCAGGTTTAAAAACAGGCAATGCTGAGATGCTCCAGCTGGTGTGATTCTACACTATAACTACTGGGAGGAAATGGGATTTTATATTAGCTAACATGATAACACTCATCCTCCTGGAAGGAGACTTGATTATAGCTCTGATGTTCATTCACTCATCTTCCTGGAGCTGAAGGCGCGGCGGCGCATTATTCCTCTTAAAGGTCATTAAGATAAGCCTGAGTAATTATTTAGTGGTTTATCGGTGATAAGCACCTGGTATGCATCTCAAGTGAATTCAATCAAACCAATCGCTGATGACAGGATGACAATAACAACAATTAATTAGCTGAAATGTTTGGTATGCTTGGTGTTGGAGCGGTGAATGTGTTAGCCTGCATGCTAAAAAGAATAAACAGCTCTGGGTCTAATTCAGTAAACATCTGCATGATAAACACATAAAGTAAATAGTATGGTGAGAAGTGGATGTTCCCTCGGTGCGGCTGCTGCTTACCATCTCTTTTATCCAGCCCATTCACTTCGCACTGCCCTGAGATATTTGCACATTTTTAGCATTTAAATTAGATCAATTTCACTGATCCCACAACATACCCCCAAGACTTGACTTTATGATCATGCTTACAAGTACATTTTCTCTCAAATTAATAAATGCTTTTACTTCAGATGCTCTTTCAAATTGCTTCCTGCTGATGCGCTTGACTTTGCTGGTCCTCTCCATTACAACAATGGCAGTAAAACACAGCATGCTGCTCAGACATGCAATGCACAATTTATTACTGCACTACGAGGAGAGCAGTAACAGTAAAATAATGCCAAGTGGTTCGCTGTCTTTAAGCGCGTGTAAAAGTGCTTTGTGAATAACTGAAACATAAAGTCTGTGTTTAGTTGTGGAAGCAAAATGTTGAAGCTTAGAGCGGCTGAGGATCACAGCAGACGAGGCTGCAGTGATTTCCACAGAGAGATGGTCTTCCACACAGAGCGCTCCCTCCACACAGCGTTAATTACTCAGCCAACACTTAAGAACAAGGTAAAAGGCGTGTTAATGAAACACTAATAAGGTTCCAATTTGAGTCTTTCAGCTTCGCCTTCCTCTGCAGTGATCTCAAGGACTCCAGTTCTTTCCGTGACTGGTCTCTGTTATTGCTAATTACTATCACTCACATGACAGAAGGGAGTTTAGAAACTATTATTGCAGGGAAATGAAGCCTTTGTGTTTTGTCCTTTGATGAAGGACACCCAGGCCGGTTTACTCGGTGTGAGAAATGAGAGACAGAGAAGACAAACTTCCCAAAAGAGAAGCTCTTCATTGTCAGCCAGACGCTGCGTTTCCTCTGCTGCGTCAATTAAAAGTTGACAAACAACCTGGATTTTAGGTTCTCTGGAGCTCCGGTCCTCAAATCCTTTAAGACAAACAACCTCAGCAAAAATCAGATTCACTAAACGTCACAATGGTTTTCAAACCAGGAAGACCAGAAGACTCAAACCAAACAGACGACGACTGGATGGCTGGCTGAAGGAAAATGTCTTCAACTGAGAAAAATAAAATAAAGTGAAACTCCCTAGTGACTGCTGCCAGAAAGGAAAAGTTCATCAGCCTGTCAGATCATTGGTGTCAGTATTATTCATCCCTTCACCTCTTCCTGGTCGGCTACACCTTCCTACTTCATCCATTCATTTCATGATGTAAACAAACCATTTCATAGCCATGCACTTCAAAATGAAGTACGAGTTTTTTTTGTTGCTGTTGTATTGTTTTCATGACTTATGGTGATAAATCGTCATGGCAACCGTTAACAGCTGGTAGCAGTGATGCCTTGCAGCAAGAAGGTCAGGGTTCAAATCCCGGCTGGATCCGTCTGCATGGACACAGATCCTCTCCTGGTGCTCCTTATTGCTGACTTATTGCACTTGGCTTTGAATGTGTGTGTGTGTGTGTGTGTGTGTGTCTGTGTGTGTGGGGGTGTGTGTGTGTGTGTGTAGCTGTTTCTGGACCTCCTGCTGTTAGATATTTTGAAATAGAACGATAAAACCAGATTCTCTGACAATAATCTCCATGAAAATGACAGGAAATCAGTTTAATCATCTGTTTTGGTCGAATCGACTCACTGCAGCTATCAATCACTTTTCACTCAACAGCAACTTTATACCTGGAAAACTGTAAAAGTATGAAATAAAATGACATTTGTTTGTTATTAATTGCTTCTCACACTTTACTAAACGACCTGTTCACTGAACATGTAGCAGCGTTTAAAGGACACAATGCACAGAATAAAATTATTCTTGGCTTTTATTGTTAATACTGGATGTTAATCAGCAAATTGATCTGATTTTTAAACTTTGACCTTTGGGTTTCAGTTCTTTGGGTTTCAGTTCTTTGGGTTTCAGTTCTTTGGGTTTCAGTTCTTTGGGTTTCAGTTCTTTGGGTTTGGACGTCTGACCCAGATCCAACTTTAATCTGCAGCGTTGCAACAATAAGCACATTTTTATCTTTCTTCAGTTTGCATTGCTCGATCATATTTAATATAAAAATAATTAACACTAACAATGACTGGCAGTCCAAATACAGAATGCAGGACTTGTGTCAGAAGTTTAAAAGTTAATCTTTGCAGATCTGGAGCAGCAGAGCCCATTAACCACGTGTCCATTTTCCTGGCAGCTGCAGAACCGCAGAAGTTTAGTTTGTGCTTTGAGCTCTCCAGAGTTTTCTGCTAACTGCACATCTGAGCAGAGGATCTCCAAGAAAGGTAATGAAATTTCCACTTCGAGCTTCCTGCAGGACCAAAGTGCCATTTCACAAGCCTGTGCACCACAATGAACCACAAACTGATAACATAAGTCAAAGGGAAACTTTAACTCGTGGAGTGTAGCAAGTGGAGGAAAAGCAGACGGGGATGGAAGCTATTCTCAAAGACATTTGAAGATACAGCAATTTCTCGGAGGCAATCATTTGATGCTCTCATCCTGTGATGGCTGAGTGTCACTACTTTTGCGCTCCCATCGCTCAAGTGCATCCAGCACTCCAAGAAATTGATTGTTGGAGGATAGAAGTAGAATACTGCACACGTAGAAAAGTATACATCTATCTCAAAATAAAACTGTTTCTTTCAGCTCAGTGACTCTGCCAGAGGATTTATGTCTCGTTTATGCTTGTAGGTCTTTAAACACTGTAATTCTTTATATAAAGATCCAAACTGAGTGATTCACTTTTGAGGAATTTCTATTAAACACAGGAAAACAGGATCACAGCTGTTCTACAAAGATCTTAAATCTAAATGTCCTTATAGGTTAACATTCAGTTTTATGAGCAGAGCTTTACCTCCAGCCTCTGGTTGGTATCTGCTCAGATTTCACACCGGCTGCTCCGTTGGGTTCGACTCGGCCGTATCAGCTACAGGAACGGATTAGTTCAGCAGATTATGGGCCTCCTTTGAGCAGGTGCCCTATAATCATAGTAGGCAATGATTACAACAGACTGCGCCACCGGAGGTTTTATTCCTCCTGATCTCAACATTCAGAGCAGCGCTCCGCATGCAGATGACTGAAGGTCAGATGAGGTTTAGTGCATAATGAACAGCTCTCAGTTATTACTGTGGTCCTGTCACCAAACGGCTTTAAATAGATTAATTCCTCCAAAGTGTCTCATGAAAAGGTTCTGGATGTTCGGGCCCAAGCAGCTTCCAGAACATCCTCACATGCATATCTCTGAGTTTTGACTAAAAGAAGAAGTGAAACCTCAAAGTGTGACAATATTCTGACACATAATGTGGTAAGACATAAGAAACATTGAAATAAATGATTCTTTCTTCAATGCAGCTGATGGCTGATCCCCCTTATCACATGAAATGACAGTCTGTGGCATTTGTTTCATTTTCCAGACACTGAAATGATCTAATAAAGTCTTTTGTTCCTAGTTTAATACTTTCCCCTCGTTCTTTATTTGAAGAGTCTCACTGTGACCTAACACAGCCACTCGACAACTTACAGGAAAGCTCTCTGCAGCTAATCTTCTGGCTGCTTTTTGCTTTTTGTCTCTTCCATTAGCTCAGATTTCTCCTCCAGCCGCCCAGATTGTTTTTCCAGCGCGGTCAGTAATGATTCTGATCATAATGGGATTTTTGCAAGTATCACTTTGTTGATAACGACAGAAAATGTTATCAGCTGTTTTGTTTAAAATGGTAAAAGATTTGAGTCAGATATGTTCCTTTAAAATGGAGACATTTTATAGTAACAGAGGAACAGGCAGTATTTTATGTTTAATGCCAGATAATAGCCTGAAGCTGCAACCATAGAAACACCATCAGACAATAAGACCGAACAGATGAAAGACACCAAACTGCACGTAATTTACAAATATAACTTCATACGTCTGGAGGTTTATGAGCATGATCTACAGACTTATGCAGAAAGAGTTATTGGACATCTCTGCAGACTAAATAATAAAACACAGAACTTTTCCTGGAACATGAAACTCCTGCAGCTCAGAGACGCCCTGCTGGTCCGGCTTCCTGCTCCGTCTTAAATCACTGCACAATCATTTGACCTTTAAGACAAAATCTGCTTTTCTTCAGGATGAAGATGACAAACCGAGGGCCATTAAACGCTTCCTCACCAACCAGAGGCGGTTTGTTGGTTTGCTCTTTAAAGCAGTAATCTTTACAACACTTGGCTGTGAGCTTCCTGAGTTCTTGTAAAATATTGTATTTGTTACTACTTTGTTAATAAAAATTTCCCTTCTTGTTAATCTTAACTTTAAGCTGAAATAATGCAAAGATCAGATCCAACAGTGGAGACTAAACAGAAAAGCAGGAGGCGAATTGAATTCAGACACATTTTTAGGTATATTTTTGCTCTAAGCTACGTTTAGTGTGCAGCCTTGTCATGCTAACTCATTGTAGCCTAAAGAGATTTGCTGCTGCATCCTAAATGCAGGATCTATGCATTTTTCTACCTTCCTAGAGCGCTGGGAGGAAGAGATGGGCATCCGCCTCGTTTGCATTCTGCACAGGATGAGCGATTCAGGGCCTGTCAGGGAGGAGCCGGCTCCTCTGAGGTGCCTTTGAGAGCTCGGCAGAAAGAGATGCATGCGAGGAGTTCTGAAGTAGGGTGAACTTCACACTCGCCTAATCTCCAGTTCGGATCCGTCTGTCGTTCGGCGGAAGTGCCAGCTAGCAGACCTGGCACTAATTCAATCACTGATTGTTGATTGGCAGGAGAGCAAGCCCTTGGGAAGCAAAAAAAGTCTCTTTTGTCCTTAAAGCAGGATGGAGGGTAGAAAGACGGAGCGTCTTCAAACTGAGCCAGACCAGTGGCTGCTGCCGGTTGGAGGAGAAACTTCAAACAGCAAACATTATCAAAAGGAATCAACTGGTTGCTGCTCCAAAATACAGACATAGGCAGCATGCAAATATGTCTTTGTGTTTCTGCTCCACCTATACATGATTAACATAGAGGAGGACAAACAATGACACTTTTATGGGTGTCATTCAGGAAACGGTGAAAAACAAGCTGCTGCTGCTGCTGGAAGTTTAAACATCATGTTGGTGCTGATGAAATCTCATTTCTCCAACTTTAAATTCAGCCATAAAATAACAGCAAAACATCTCAGATGATGGCAAAAAACAGCAGCATTTCTGAAATAAGCTGCAGCTTATCATCATGATCATCCAGATAAAACTAGAAACTTTACTTCAGCATCATTAGAAGCATTTCTTGATTCACCCCAAAACGTTGCATCATCAGATCTGGAAAATATATGGAAAATAATTTAATTAATCTAAAAAATGCTTTTTAATCTTTCAAACTTTTATCTAAAAACTTTAAGTCACAAAAACAAGTCAGAGCCTCTAAATGATGCTGCACATCTGGAAGATTAGAAACTTGGAGGAACATTTGGATGCTTGAAGGTGGAGGTCAAGTTAAGATTGTAACTTTATTATTGATTTTCCACTTGTAAATCACAGTCCTTGACAGAAAGAACAAATCAATGAATGAACAAAAAGAACGAGAGAAAACAATCCTTCAACCTTCACATCACATCCATCAAACGGAATTAAAGTTTTTCATCTGATTCTGCAGAAGTTTGGAGACGACACCAAATATGAGACTCTGCCTGATTCTCAGAGTTCGTCCCGTCTTAAGGTCAGGCAGAGTGTCTGACATGAAGCCTGGAGGAAATGACTCCTGATCTGAGGATGTGTGGAAACGACAGGAGGATCTCCATGTTCGGTTCCACGCGAAGCCACAAAATCCTGCCTGCAGGTCCTGAGGAGGATCATCAGGACCTGCAACGTTCAAACGTTTGGGAGGAAAGAAAATACTCTGCTGAAACAATGCAGGAGTTTGACCATCAGTGATGGAGCAAAGATTTAGTCAAACAAAACTAAACACATGATTAGATTTACAGGGTTAGACATAAATCTATTCATATTTATTACCGAAATGGTAAATAATTAGATTTATTAGACTGTACACAATTCTGATTAATAAAAGCACCTGATTCTATTTTAGATCCACAAAAGAGTAAAAACATCCTTCAGATCTTGTCATTATTTACCTGAGGAATGTTTGATGAATTCACTGCTCCTGCAAACATCATGCAGGAGAAAACAGTCCAACTTTAAACTCACCAGTTATCACTGAACGTCGCTTCCAGTTAAATGTACAGAAGTCTAAAGCACTTTTACATCTGTGATGTATCGGAGAGCTGCACAGCTTTAACAAACAACTATTTGTAACCTTCTCCACTGAAGTGGTCAAATCCATGCTGCTCTAGAAAAACTGATTCAGAAAGTGAAGATAGGGCAGAGAAAGGGCAGCGAACACATTCAGCCCACCGAGTTCAATCTGCTTTACCAACTCAGAATAACATACATGGCTTAGAGAGAAGCCATGACAATCTATTGGAGCAGGTGCTTTTAAAAGCTGCCATGTGCAACACGCAGATAATAAAAAGTAGTCTAAAAAAATGCATGCTCTAATTTCAAGCTTTCAGTGTGAATCAGTGGAGGAAGAGCCCGTTAGCTCTGTTCTGAACCAAACGCTCACATAAAGGCTTCCGTGAAATGTTCGCTTCTCAAATATGCGCCCAACTACTGGATTTATGCAGAGTGCACCGCCAGTGTTGCATTATGCATTTCACTCGCCTAGTTTAAGAAATGCAAATCACCTCAAGTTGATGGAATCCAATCAAGTTGATGGAATCCTTCCACAGACATGGCCATGAAATATTTGTGAATCCTCAAATGTTATTGATGCGGCGAAAGCAAACGGCGGAATGAGGAAGGCAGAGAGAAGGACGGAACGGGAAGAACGCCTTCAAAGTCCCGTCGTGTGAAAAAGGACGCCAGCTGTTACTGGCTTTCTTTCTGCTGTTATTAAACAAGGGATGAAAGATGGAGAAGCTCCATAAGCAGCTCTCTAAATGAGCTCAAAGAGGCCATTTTGCAGAATAATGTGTTCTTCACGCTGGGCGCCGTTCTCATGTCTTCTGGAAGAAGGTTTTCAAACTAAATGTCAAGCAGAATTAAAACACTTCCTTTGCTAGAAATGAATGTTTTTAAATCATCTCTGATTTAATGTTGGAAATATTATTGTGCAAATACTAAAAACAGAACAGGCCAATACATTAGCATAAGATTAATTTCATATAGATATTATGCTATGTCCACACAAATCACAGAGAAGATGGCTGATGTGCCACATGTCCACTCAGTGCTACATCCAACTATATGTGGAAAGTTGAGTGGAAGGAAAAATGTGAGAAAAGCAACAGGGACAATTAAAACCTCTAGAGGATTTTAAGGGCCATTAGAGTCTGAACCAGCTGCCCAGTAAGCATCCGGGATGTGACTGTCTGTCCCCTGAACAGGAAGCAGCAGCAGCTTCCCTGGACAGAAGAGAAAATGGCTGAGTCAGCGCTCAGACGTCCAAATCCCTCTGCAGTTCGAATGGAAATCAACCTGACAGACCAGAACCAACATGCAGATGAGCTGGAAGTTACTGGAGCAAACTGGACCTCCAGTACTCTTCAGCAGAACCGAACACTGCCGCCCTCCGTGTCACGCTGCATGGATGCAGTAATTCATGCAGAAGGAGCCCAGACTGCTGCACAGATATAAACTATTCAGAAGCCTGACATTTCTGGTAAAAATGTCATCTTTATTGATCTGATATCAGATCATAATTATAATCATCAGATTTTATTTTCATTATCTGAAAACCAGAATCATGCAGTAATTTTCTGTATGATGATGAAACCTTGGGAAAAAAAGCAAATGAATCCAAACTGATCATAATGAGTTTGTGAACCTGATGGTGTTTCTCCACAGATTCGCTATGAAACCATGGCGACGGTGGTAAATGAGAGATGAAGCCTGAGTGAAATGAAGATGCTATCGGAGGAGCTGTCTGATCAAACTGCCATCAATTCTTCCCCCAGAAGCCGTTTGTCCTGAGCCTCCATTGTTGTCCCATCAGAGCAATGTCACACAGAAAATTGCCACCCAGGGTGCAGGCTGAGTGGGGAGATGAAGAAGAAGGAAGTGACAAGACTGTTGACTTAAATTGTTATCGATTCAGCTGTTTGAACGTTTTTCTCACAAAGGTTAAAAGTCAAGGAGGAGCAGAGGAAGAGGTTGCTTTCATCCGTTCAGCTCTGTCTATTAGACAGCAATTCAAATCATAAATCATCTTCTGTTTGCTGCAGCTAAGTATTTAAGACCTTTATCAGTTTGTGATCTATTTCTGCTTTGGTTTCTGGAAACGGCTCCAGTCGGCGCTGAGTGATTCGGTCAGGATAAAGATTTAAAGCTATTGATCTGGAAACAATATACTGTGAAATATTTTCTACAAATATTGACACAAATCTGACTTGATTTTCACCACCGGTTATAAAAGTTATCGACTGCAAAAGCAAGTGGGCCTCTGCTGTCCATGCAGACAGCACACAATAGCAAATGGCCTATAATGGATTATGACCTCAGATCAATAGCGACGCCTGACAGTTTCCAACAGAAAACAGAAATGTAAGAGCAGAGGGAACCAAACGGGCCTTTAAACACCAAACATCCATGGAAGAGCAACATGCCAGAACTCCAGTGGTTCTGCTTTAATACGGGTCCATTAGCATCGAATCTAAAAATATATTTCATCTGAAAAGAGAAACTCACAGATTCTCTTTTCAAACAGTGATTTATTTATTTCACACGTTCAACTTTCAGGAATGAGTTTCTTAAAAAAATAACTTCACAGTAAATCAGTGTAGAATAAAAAGTGACGACGTCAGGATTTGGGCCAGCGGCTAACAGCTGTTAGCTCAGCTCAGCTATCCAGAGCAACGCTAACCTGACAGGAAACTCATTTTATTTACAAGAAATATTGAAAACGACGCACCACTGTTCTTTCATTTCAGCTCATTTTGTTGGTCCCAGTGAACCCAGATAAAACTCTCTGGACGTGGTCAGCAGGGTGTGAATACTTTTCTGTGGACTTTAAATGTGGCAACAAGTTTAAACCAAAGCAGCTGAGAGTCTCTGTGACCTGGAGGTCAAAGATTCAACATCTTCACAGTTTGTTTCTATAGTAACTGGTTCTGTTTGAGTCCAGCCAGTAACGGGTCAATAGTTCTGTTGGTTCCTGGTTCTGTTGCGCCGAACTGCAGCCACGTTTGAACACATCATGACAGCATAACAACGTTTCTGCTCTCAATATAACATAAAACTACAGGAAGGATCCTAACAGCCCAATACAAAACTTTAACAGACGTCGAACTTTACTCAAATAAAAGTTTACAAAACAGTCATGTGAACTGGTGCTTTACAAATTTATCTGGGAAAATTATTGATCAGAAGCTAAATGTGCTAAATATTTTCACTACTGACGTTCATTATGAGATTAGTCTTCTGTTTTTCAGATCAATATTTTGGTTCATTTTGTTTTATCAGTAGCTGTCCAGTCAAACGGTCAGCTGACCGTCCAGACTGGATGGTCAGCTGACTGATCGTAATCACAAAATTATATGGAGAGGCTGTTGTGACAGCCTCTCCATATAAGGAGAGGCTGTCACCTTATATGGAGACATATAAGGAGACGTCTAAACTTTAACGTCTAAGTTTAGACGTTAAAACGTCTAAACTTAGACATTTAGATTATAAACGTCTGAGTTTATAATCTAACTCAGATGTTTTAACTCTGGTAGGTTACCAAAGTGAACATTTTGATACGTTTTCTGTCAGGAAGCTTCCAGTTCAGAGCATTTCACACGTTTGAAAACAATTTTACAATATTTTAATATTTCCTCCTTCATGGCCACTGCAGAGGAAGCAGACTGACATTTCATCAACTTCTCTCTGACATCCTAAATATTCGTTTTATTCCACAGCCAAATCAAGCTATGAATATTAAAACCACCTAAATTTATAACTGTCACAACAGCCTCTCCATATAATTTTGTGATTACGACAATAAAGAATTTCGGCAATAATCTCTTTGCAGAGAAGATAAAAATAAAGCGTCTCTCCGGGTCTCTGCAGGATTATGTTTTAAAGTAGAACTCTTTTCAAAGTGCATTAAAATAAAGGGAAGTTGGAAAAGAAAGGGGATGAAATATTAAGGCCTCCTGGGCAGCGGCAGCAGCATCAGTGCTAACCTGACCCAGCTCTGCTGTCGCCAAACTTCCAGCACTGAAATATTAACCGCCTGCAATCTGTAACACATGCTGAACGGCTGCAGCCGTCCGGCTCGTCCACAGACTGAGGGTCTCTGATTAATCACTGTGGGTTGCAGCTTTGCACCATTTCCTGCTGATTTTGTAGTTTAAAACTCCTTGTGGGAGTTTTTAGAGTTTCTGTATTTGTTGTTCTTCTTCCTTGTAGTTTTACTTTTACTGTTTATTCATGCTGTAATATTTTAAATGCAGGTTTTCTAAATCTGTTTGGCATTTTAAGTAGAAATGATTTTTTTCCTGTTAGGATTATTGCAGCCCCTTGTCATATAAATATGAATAAATATTAGTCAGCAATGTTTTTGTGGCAGCATCACAATCATTTTTCTCACATTAAATGTTTTATGTTTAAGCTAAAATACACCAATATGATCATTTCTACAAAAAAGATGAACAGATAATGTTTCAGGTTAAAGCTGGTGAAGTCTGCTGGACACGTTTACATCATGTTGGGGTTTTATCTGAAGGAGGAAAGAGGCGGGACTTCCTGTCTCTGCTCCTGGACGTCAGGCTCTGGGAAACAGAGGAAGGTTTTCCTGTTTCAGAAGGAATCAGGACTTTTTCCTTGAAAAATCAATGCAGATATTCAGGAAGCGACATCAGTGATGCATGATGCCGGTTTCCCTCTGTGCACACGTCTGTCCATAAACCTGATGAATATCAGTGGCTGATTGTTACACTTGGACGGTGACATCATGGCAGAGCATTCAGAGCAGAGAGGAAAATGCCAGACAGACTTCCTCTACTGCAGATGTTTCTTCTTTTGATTTGAAATAAAGTTGCCTGGAGGAAATGTGACGAGATGAAAACGGACTGGACTCAGAACAACCAGGACCTCTGCTTTCTGACTCATCTCTGCAGCTCTAACAAGCCTTCCTGCCAAAAGGCCTCGTCTCTGTCAAAGCCAAGGTAGCACTGCCCGACTTCATCAGCCCACTCCTCCTCATCCTCCTCTCAGGCTCATTCATATGGTTAAACTGCAGATATGCAGAACGAGCGCAGGTTCAGTTCCTCTGACTAACCAAGATTCCCTCTGCCTCTGAGAAACAGGCTTTTATTTTGACAACGACAGAACGAAACTAGAAGAATGGATGCAAATGTTGTTCACCTATCAGGAGCCAGACACATTTCTCCTGAGAGAAAAGAGGCATAAACACACGACCAGACAGAGCCTGATCAGCTGCTCCATCACCAGGAAGTCACAGGAAGTTCTGCTTCAGCTCAGGGACACAATGTTCTGCTGGAGCGTCCAAAGATTCGGCCAAAACCGTGAAGATAAAAGTACATGAGGGAGACGAGGATTACATTTCATTTTTAAATTAAAATCCAAATGTATTTGATTGTCACAACAATAAACTAAACAGGCAATAATTTGATTGATTGTTTTTTTAAGAAAGTACCAAATGGCCCTCAGAGTCTGGTTTAGATTATTTACTCTGAAAATAAAGTTAAAACAACAAAGACAGTGGAAATGTCCTCCAATTGGATTAGTTTGAAATTAATTTTTAGCTTTCAAATCTGTTTGAAAACAATTTATCTTAATTCTGATTTAGTAACTGGAACTAGGAGACATATTAATATTTTCCCATAATCTGCAGTTTGAAGCCTGTTGGGACATTCGATAATTTAATGGTAACATGCTCCACATGAGGAAACATTAATGTTACTAAAGAAAGCTAAGAAGTTAACGATGGAACGGTTTGCCAATAAAGACTAAAAACGTTTCTAAAAAACAGAAATCACCACCAGAATGAGTTTCGGAGTGTGGGCCGCCGTCAGTGTTTCAGGGTTTAACGTTTCCTTTTGGCTGCAGGGGAACATTATCACAGTTTGCATTCGCAGCCATGAGGATTCCTGATAATCCTGCAGACAAACGTTCAATCCTGCTGAAAACAGAAGGATCAACAACCACACCAGGACCGGGTCGAGCCGGACCCGCTTCCTCATCCATTTCCTCTCCCAGAAATACGCCTGCGGAGGAAAACGCTGCTGAAAGTCTTCATCTTCAGGTGGCGGATTTGTGTCGCCGCTGCCAACAAGCAGAACTCATTTTGTTGTTCTGATTGTTAGAAGAAGCAGAAAACCACATTTCTTCTCCGTGTTGTTTCCTCTCAGACTGGAGGTCGAGCTTCACAAACAGCTCGGAGTATTTCATAATAAATCACAGTTAAATGAGACAGTGGTGAGGGTCACATTTAATCAGCCGCACCGTAAGAAACAAACACGAGGCGAGACAAACGGCTGTTAGTTTTAAATGGGCTGAGCGCGTTAATTACAGCCGCACAGACAGCCTCATGTAGGAGCATCACACCCCCTATTTTCACATGATGCAACCAAAATATTTACGCTTTTTGGCTTGGGTTAATTACTAAATAAATAAGTAAATGAATCTGAAAAGTGTGGCCTGCACCTGGATTCCATTTCCACCTGAACGTCTGTTAGTTTGTCTCATCCACAGGATGAAAGTTTTACCCACAGTGCTTTTCAAAACATCTCAAATTCGGTCAGACTGGAAAAAACAGTTGTCGGCCAGATTGACGTCTGGACTTTGACTAGGCCATTCTAACATGAATCGTGTTTGATCTAAACCATTCATAATATCTCTGGCTGTGTTGGTTGTGTTGCTGGAAATGATTTTTCTTAAATTTCAACGTCCTGTAGTAGGAAATGTATCCGACTGATTAGCAAAACTTTATTATTCATGTTTTTTATCCTAAAACCACAAATGCAGATTGACGAATATCATGTTCCACAAATTTCAACATCAAATAGATGAAAATATATTTATTTTACAAAAATGCAGTTGTTTTTTTTAACATAAAAGCAGAAAGTTGTTTTTTTTCTTTTTATGAAAACACCACTGCACACAGACATTTCTTAAAAGTTATAAATTGTCTCTTTTGAAAGGTCAGGTAAGATTTGCAGCTCTGAAAGAGTTTTCTGTCGCTGGACGTAGGGTGAAAAGGCTCTGGGTTGTAAAGGTTGCAGACTTCTGTCCTCTCCCAGTGAAACACATGGAAACGTTGAGCAGCTGCCCTGCTTTCAGAGGCTCTGTGTGCAGCAGCAGCAGGATAAACCTGGACATGCTGGCAGCCAGGAGGACGTTCAGCTGCAGCTCTGCTGAATATGAATCCTGCTCTGACCAGATGACGATCTGCGAGGAAACGCTTTTAAAGAAGCAGCTTTCTGCTTCATTTAGATTTCTGTAGACTTGAATCATTAAATTCACTAGAAATGTCAGGTGTCAGATCCCGTCCTGCCCGGATGGAGATAGGCTCGGCTACAACTAATTATTCCTGAATCAATACAGGAGGACAGGAAACATGTTTGGCTCGCTGTGTTTTCCTCTCCTCTCCATCAGCGCTGATGCGATAGGATTTCTCTTTACAATGAATGGAAATGTCGAGCGGGGAACGTTCCCCACACTTTACAGCCCGATTCCCCACATATCAACTCACACACCGTCATAGCCGTAATGAATAGCAGCAATGAAAAGCAGCAGGAATAAGATAAATAAAATAAAATATTGCTTTGTCACCGGATTCGTTCAAACTACTTTAACTGGCACACACGTCTTCCTGCTGTCAGCACAATATCTGTTTGAGCCGAGCGAGCGCCGCATTATCAAGATATGAATCATGGGTTGGATGCCAACGCCGGCTGGAAGCCCTCAATCTCCATTCAGGAATGCTGGGCTGTTACAATTCTCCGGACACGTCAACGCATATCTGAAGATCCTCTTTGTATTAGTTTTATTATCACTTTTCATCCCATGTAATTGCCTGTCAGCCCCTCCTGTGTCCAATTACGTGAAATCCAGCAAAGCACATTGCCATGCCATCAACATTATCCTTCTTTATTACACCGGAGTCACAGAATGAAACACGCCTCACCGGCCACGACGCTGCATGGAGCCTCAGCTGACACGAAGCAGGACGAGGTTTTCCTACCAGCTGGTTTTACCCAAAAACGTCAGGGTCATTTTTATCATTTCATATCTCCTGAGGTGGACCACCGCTCTGGTGAGGAGAAAGAATGACAGCTAAAGCTGTTAGCACCCGGATCACCGTCACGTCACTTCATCAGCTCACATTAAACATAAACGCCGCACCTTTCAGATTTTATTTGTACATAAACATTCTTTTTATCGATCAAAAATCATCTCAGTAAAACTTGCTGAACGTTGTGGATGAACTTTAACAGTATGTGGAAAAGTCTGTTTCATGGTAACGTCCAGACTCGGTCAGAACCGGCACTTTTAGCACGCATTTGTGTTGGTGATAAAAACTGAAATCAGGAATCTGTAGCATCTATAAATAACCACAACCTTTCAACTAAAATTAATTTTAGTGAAAAAGCAATGATCTGCAGATATTGACAAAAAGCCAAAAGAGCCAATCAGCTTTAATCAAAGTGACCTTTAGTAGCCCGGTGATGTGCCTGCAGGGACAAACCACTGACTCACATTTCAAGAATTTAGAGCAGATTTTTTTATCAGACTTATCTTGGTTGTTATATTTAAAGCCACGTTGTGGACTGAAGTCCTGATAACTCGTCTAATTGTTCAGCAGCGTATGTGAACCAGGAGGGGGCGCTCTGACTGCTGGGCAGGAAAGATCAGCTCTCTGCTGCAGCCAAACGGGATTCTGAGTTCATGTGTTTGTGAATTTCTCCTTCTTTATATATAGCCTCAAGATGCTTCTCTTACATCAGCCATCTGTTCAGCAATCAAACAGCCAAATCCACTGATCTGAGCGAGATCCTCCATGACAGGCACACACAGCGATGTGTCATACATGCTTTTTTAGAGTTTAAACCTACTCAAGCTCACTAATTGTGTTTAATGTCCATGTTTAATCAGGCCATTCATCATTTGAGCTGACATAAGGGAACGTAAAAAAGATTCCTGTATCAAAAGATAATAATAGAAACCTTCATGTGAAAAAAACATGAAAGTTTCTGTTTGAAGGAGACATTTCCATTCAGAATCACCTCAAAATGTTCTTGCAGTCTGCATGATGTTTGACCTGAGAGCAGGTTGAACACAGCTCAGCAGGAAGACAGAAAAACGTTGGCAGCCTTTATTTTCCTCCCAGGAAAGACAGTGAGCTTCTAAAATAATTAAAGCAGGACTAAAACCGACAGTCTGGAGATAAAAGGTGCCATGAAGAGCTTGATGTCTGGCAGATCATCCTCCTGAGAACGGACCAGCGCTCATTTTTTGAAGTCCTGCAGGGCGACACGGTGCAGCCGGGAGTGGTTACAGAAACGACAGCGAGTCTGAACTGAACCCGACAACACCATCAGAACCGCAGAGCCCAGGTTCTGCAGGAGGAGAACAGGCTGGACGTGAAAACAGTGGTGGATAATCCAACCACATAAACCAAACAGGAAATGTTTTCATGCTGCAACTATGACAAAATACTGACAACAAGGAACAGGAATAAAAAAGTGAGTTTTCTCCCTTTATAATCAACAAACTTTCACTTATTTTGTTGAGATTTTTGTGGAGACTTTACAGATAAAAGTCAGAATATTGTGACCTGGATTTACTGAACATTTCATTAAAAAAACCTTCAGCTGCAGTCAGAGTGGATGTGCACCGTTCAGGAACATCAACTCAGAAACAGCCAGAGACTCTCAGTTGGATAGGTCTGGCCTTTGACTAGGCCACTCTCACATATAACAATGCTTTGATCCACAACCTCCTGCAGTTAGACTCAGATTAAATGATTTTATTCTCCAATTAGGTGAAATCTGATGGAAACTGGTTTCACTGGATTTTAATTATCACAGGAATTTATGATGGATCCAAACTGGTTGAGAAAACCCAGTTGAACCTCAAATGATTTCCCTCTGGCTGAGTTTGTTCCTGTCATCAGCGACTCCATCATCTGACGTTTTTATCCAAACTTAATCTGTCCTATAAAGACTCTGATCAACAGGGAACTCACTTGGCATTTTGGGGCCCTGAAAAATGACAGGGCTTCGTTTTCTTTTCTCTGCTCTGTCAAATGACCTTAATGTGTCACAAAAAGTCACACAAACCCCCGTGCTGATGCACAGGCAGAGATAACCCAGCAGGAACAGATCTTACAACATAAATGTGGATAAAATAAGATCAACGTTTAGCATCCAAAACGCCAAGAAACCGACCGAAAGCTTTAAAATACCGCCCGGATGTTTCTTTTGTAGATTAAGTCAAAACAGAACCGGGATGTTTTATGAGACTCGCCTCTTTCAGAATTATTTTATTTATAAAAATGTAATTTTCTCTGCTTTGATTCTCTCTTTTATCTAAAACAGAGTCAGACTGCTGCAGCTGCAGGATCAGCACAGAAAACTAGGCTCTGCATTCAGCAGGGAAACATGCAGGAAACATGCTTCATTCCCTCTGACTGAAAGGAAGTGTCGACACATCGATTTAATCCAGTCTGTAAGCAGCAGCAGCAGCAACTTCCAGCTGGAACCTGCAGAACCAACAGACAGGAAGTTGGTTCTGTGTGTTTATGAGCCGGAGACCCAAAACCACCAGGAAGAGTCACCAGAGGAACCAGCTGCCTTCACTGACAGGTTTCCTGTTTCAGCATTTATCCTTTACTCAGATAATTCAAACATAGAGTTGATGTGACAGCCCCACCACTAGGGGTCAGGGTTTGTTTCTGCTCTCCAGGCAGATGGTTCAATCTGTGACCCGGCCGCTGAGTAGTTCTGGTCTGCTGAGCCGGGATTTCTTCTGCACAAAGGAACTCAGTCTGCTGGCCTCTGCTCTCTGGCTTCTGCTTTAAGGAAGCACTAAACCTTATGAAAATATTACTGTTTGGCTAAAAGTGAGGAAAACAGTAGAAATATTCAGCAAAGTGGCAGGAAAGTCAAAGATATATAAAAATATAAATAAATATGTATAAAAACAGAAGAAAAAGGCAGTAAAGGGAGAATTTACAGCATAAAAAACATTGTGCAGTTATTAAAACAGCATATTCAGATTCAAAGAAATGTGCAGCNTGATCTAAACCATTCATAATATCTCTGGCTGTGTTGGTTGTGTTGCTGGAAATGATTTTTCTTAAATTTCAACGTCCTGTAGTAGGAAATGTATCCGACTGATTAGCAAAACTTTATTATTCATGTTTTTTATCCTAAAACCACAAATGCAGATTGACGAATATCACGTTCCACAAATTTCAACATCAAATAGATGAAAATATATTTATTTTACAAAAATGCAGTTGTTTTTTTTAACATAAAAGCAGAAAGTTGTTTTTTTTCTTTTTATGAAAACACCACTGCACACAGACATTTCTTAAAAGTTATAAATTGTCTCT
This sequence comes from Poecilia formosa, assembly GCF_000485575.1. Taxonomy (NCBI): domain Eukaryota; kingdom Metazoa; phylum Chordata; class Actinopteri; order Cyprinodontiformes; family Poeciliidae; genus Poecilia; species Poecilia formosa. Next base: position 3,153,254 of record NW_006799978.1, on the reverse strand, counting down.
TTTGAAAGGTCAGGTAAGATTTGCAGCTCTGAAAGAGTTTTCTGTCGCTGGACGGAGGGTGAAAAGGCTCTGGGTTGTAAAGGTTGCAGACTTCTGTCCTCTCCCAGTGAAACACATGGAAACGTTGAGCAGCTGCCCTGCTTTCAGAGGCTCTGTGTGCAGCAGCAGCAGGATAAACCTGGACATGCCGGCAGCCTGGAGGACGTTCAGCTGCAGCTCTGCTGAATATGAATCCTGCTCTGACCAGATGACGATCTGCGAGGAAACGCTTTTAAAGAAGCAGCTTTCTGCTTCATTTAGATTTCTGTAGACTTGAATCATTAAATTCACTAGAAATGTCAGGTGTCAGATCCCGTCCTGCCCGGATGGAGATGGGCTCGGCTACAACTAATTATTCCTGAATCAATACAGGAGGACAGGAAACATGTTTGGCTCGCTGTGTTTTCCTCTCCTCTCCATCAGCGCTGATGCGATAGGATTTCTCTTTACAATGAATGGAAATGTCGAGCGGGGAACGTTCCCCACACTTTACAGCCCGATTCCCCACATATCAACTCACACACCGTCATAGCCGTAATGAATAGCAGCAATGAAAAGCAGCAGGAATAAGATAAATAAAATAAAATATTGCTTTGTCACCGGATTCGTTCAAACTACTTTAACTGGCACACACGTCTTCCTGCTGTCAGCACAATATCTGTTTGAGCCGAGCGAGCGCCGCATTATCAAGATATGAATCATGGGTTGGATGCCAACGGCGGCTGGAAGCCCTCAATCTCCATTCAGGAATGCTGGGCTGTTACAATTCTCCGGACACGTCAACGCATATCTGAAGATCCTCTTTGTATTAGTTTTATTATCACTTTTCATCCCATGTAATTGCCTGTCAGCCCCTCCTGTGTCCAATTACGTGAAATCCAGCAAAGCACATTGCCATGCCATCAACATTATCCTTCTTTATTACACCGGAGTCACAGAATGAAACACGCCTCACCGGCCACGACGCTGCATGGAGCCTCAGCTGACACGAAGCAGGACGAGGTTTTCCTACCAGCTGGTTTTACCCAAAAACGTCAGGGTCATTTTTATCATTTCATATCTCCTGAGGTGGACCACCGCTCTGGTGAGGAGAAAGAAGGACAGCTAAAGCTGTTAGCACCCGGATCACCGTCACGTCACTTCATCAGCTCACATTAAACATAAACGCCGCACCTTTCAGATTTTATTTGTACATAAACATTCTTTTTATCGATCAAAAATCATCTCAGTAAAACTTGCTGAACGTTGTGGATGAACTTTAACAGTATGTGGAAAAGTCTGTTTCATGGTAACGTCCAGACTCGGTCAGAACCGGCACTTTTAGCACGCATTTGTGTTGGTGATAAAAACTGAAATCAGGAATCTGTAGCATCTATAAATAACCACAACCTTTCAACTAAAATTAATTTTAGTGAAAAAGCAATGATCTGCAGATATTGACAAAAAGCCAAAAGAGCCAATCAGCTTTAATCAAAGTGACCTTTAGTAGCCCGGTGATGTGCCTGCAGGGACAAACCACTGACTCACATTTCAAGAATTTAGAGCAGATTTTTTTATCAGACTTATCTTGGTTGTTATATTTAAAGCCACGTTGTGGACTGAAGTCCTGATAACTCGTCTAATTGTTCAGCAGCGTATGTGAACCAGGAGGGGGCGCTCTGACTGCTGGGCAGGAAAGATCAGCTCTCTGCTGCAGCCAAACGGGATTCTGAGTTCATGTGTTTGTGAATTTCTCCTTCTTTATATATAGCCTCAAGATGCTTCTCTTACATCAGCCATCTGTTCAGCAATCAAACAGCCAAATCCACTGATCTGAGCGAGATCCTCCATGACAGGCACACACAGCGATGTGTCATACATGCTTTTTTAGAGTTTAAACCTACTCAAGCTCACTAATTGTGTTTAATGTCCATGTTTAATCAGGCCATTCATCATTTGAGCTGACATAAGGGAACGTAAAAAAGATTCCTGTATCAAAAGATAATAATAGAAACCTTCATGTGAAAAAAACATGAAAGTTTCTGTTTGAAGGAGACATTTCCATTCAGAATCACCTCAAAATGTTCTTGCAGTCTGCATGATGTTTGACCTGAGAGCAGGTTGAACACAGCTCAGCAGGAAGACAGAAAAACGTTGGCAGCCTTTATTTTCCTCCCAGGAAAGACAGTGAGCTTCTAAAATAATTAAAGCAGGACTAAAACCGACAGTCTGGAGATAAAAGGTGCCGTGAAGAGCTTGATGTGTGGCGTCATGGCAGATCATCCTCCTGTGAACGGACCAGCGCTCATTTTTTGAAGTCCTGCAGGGCGACACGGTGCAGCCGGGAGTGGTTACAGAAACGACAGCGAGTCTGAACTGAACCCGACAACACCATCAGAACCGCAGAGCCCAGGTTCTGCAGGAGGAGAACAGGCTGGACGTGAAAACAGTGGTGGATAATCCAACCACATAAACCAAACAGGAAATGTTTTCATGCTGCAATTATGACAAAATACTGACAACAAGGAACAGGAATAAAAAAGTGAGTTTTCTCCCTTTATAATCAACAAACTTTCACTTATTTTGTTGAGATTTTTGTGGAGACTTTACAGATAAAAGTCAGAATATTGTGACCTGGATTTACTGAACATTTCATTAAAAAAACCTTCAGCTGCAGTCAGAGTGGATGTGCACCGTTCAGGAACATCAACTCAGAAACAGCCAGAGACTCTCAGTTGGATAGGTCTGGCCTTTGACTAGGCCACTCTCACATATAACAATGCTTTGATCCACAACCTCCTGCAGTTAGACTCAGATTAAATGATTTTATTCTCCAATTAGGTGAAATCTGATGGAAACTGGTTTCACTGGATTTTAATTATCACAGGAATTTATGATGGATCCAAACTGGTTGAGAAAACCCAGTTGAACCTCAAATGATTTCCCTCTGGCTGAGTTTGTTCCTGTCATCAGCGACTCCATCATCTGACGTTTTTATCCAAACTTAATCTGTCCTATAAAGACTCTGATCAACAGGGAACTCACTTGGCATTTTGGGGCCCTGAAAAATGACAGGGCTTCGTTTTCTTTTCTCTGCTCTGTCAAATGACCTTAATGTGTCACAAAAAGTCACACAAACCCCCGTGCTGATGCACAGGCAGAGATAACCCAGCAGGAACAGATCTTACAACATAAATGTGGATAAAATAAGATCAACGTTTAGCATCCAAAACGCCAAGAAACCGAGCGAAAGCTTTAAAATACCGCCCGGATGTTTCTTTTGTAGATTAAGTCAAAACAGAACCGGGATGTTTTATGAGACTCGCCTCTTTCAGAATTATTTTATTTATAAAAATGTAATTTTCTCTGCTTTGATTCTCTCTTTTATCTAAAACAGAGTCAGACTGCTGCAGCTGCAGGATCAGCACAGAAAACTAGGCTCTGCATTCAGCAGGGAAACATGCAGGAAACATGCTTCATTCCCTCTGACTGAAAGGAAGTGTCGACACATCGATTTAATCCAGTCTGTAAGCAGCAGCAGCAGCAACTTCCAGCTGGAACCTGCAGAACCAACAGACAGGAAGTTGGTTCTGTGTGTTTATGAGCCGGAGACCCAAAACCACCAGGAAGAGTCACCAGAGGAACCAGCTGCCTTCACTGACAGGTTTCCTGTTTCAGCATTTATCCTTTACTCAGATAATTCAAACATAGAGTTGATGTGACAGCCCCACCACTAGGGGTCAGGGTTTGTTTCTGCTCTCCAGGCAGATGGTTCAATCTGTGACCCGACCGCTGAGTAGTTCTGGTCTGCTGAGCCGGGATTTCTTCTGCACAAAGGAACTCAGTCTGCTGGCCTCTGCTCTCTGGCTTCTGCTTTAAGGAAGCACTAAACCTTATGAAAATATTACTGTTTGGCTAAAAGTGAGGAAAACAGTAGAAATATTCAGCAAAGTGGCAGGAAAGTCAAAGATATATAAAAATATAAATAAATATGTATAAAAACAGAAGAAAGAATGGCAGTAAAGGGGGAATTTACAGCATAAAAAACATTGTGCAGTTATTAAAACAGCATATTCAGATTCAAAGAAATGTGCAGCTGTGTAGAATAATTAAAAAATGTGCAGCCTGAGTATTGCTGGTATTGATTATGATCATTTTCTTTCTTTCTCTTTATTCCAGTTTTCCAGCCACTCTGTGAGCTTCAGCTTCTGTCAGCATGAAGTTCATACTGAATATTACATCATATATAATAACCCACCAAAGACCTGGTTTTGTATCATACAAACGGATATTGTGATGACTGCTGTGATTTGTTTTGTTGTTTTGCTGAAGCAGCAACTGCGACTCACCTACAGGAAGTTTGAGGATTTTCCTAATGAAGAATCTGTGCTGAAAGTCAAAACGTCACAGTTTTTCCCCTCAGCTGTTCATGAGCCTCTGAGGTCACTTCCTGCTCACTGGTTCATGTTTCCAGTTTCCAGGCTGGAGCCGAGGCCAAACGCTGCAGCTCCATGTTTAGTGATATTCACTGTTCAGATGAAGAGATTTCTGCTGTTTAATGAATAAAATGCAGCGTTTCAGTTCTGTCTGTGAAATGAGTGATAAGAGCTTCAACAAAACGAGCAGCACTAAACTCTGACCTGAACTTTTCTTGCTCTACATGAAGGTTAAAGCTTTTGGTAAAACTAACTGAGTCATTAAAATGTCAGAAACTATTTAAACCCAGACTTTGTCTCACCTGCAGAGATTAAGGTTAAACATTCATAGAAGGTCATTTTTGAGTAAAATTCAATATTTTGTGACAGATTCCTGAAAATTTAGCTTAAACTGATTTGTTTTTTGCCCTGCGACAGACTGGCGACCTGTCCAGGATGTACCCCGCCTCTCGCCCGGAACGTTAGCTGGAGATAGGCACCAGCACCCCTCCCGACCCCACTGAGGGACAAGGGTGTTCAGAAAATGGATGGATGGATGGATGATTTGTTTTTTTGTATAATCATAACATTTAATTTCAATTAGTCTAAAAACCGTCATCAGATTAACAGACACATAATAATCTGTACCGTAGGTGAGCCTGCTAACAGGTTAGCTTCCCTTGGTAGCCTGGACTGAACGCAGCTGAAGTCGTTTCCTTTCTAATGTGTTGCTCTTTGATGTTTAATGCCTTATTATGATTGCTCAGCTGAATTTTGTTCTTTGTAAATTAAATAAAAAGCTTTGGGCACCATTATTATTCTGCAGCTTTTCATTTGAGCTAATATTAGCTCCAACGCCTGGCTGCAGTCAATTACAGGGTTTTGGAAAGTTGGTTGTGACCTTATCCAGGCTGACAAATGGCCAATTTCTTCACACCCCTCTGCATCCCAGTTTGCGTCGCCTTCTCTTATTTATTGCTTCTTTCTAAATGCCACATTTGCTCATGTGTTGCTGCGTAGAGGGTCGCCTCTCTTTCATTTCTACTTTTCACTGCGTTGCGGTCAAACTTTTGTTGTGTTTGTCCATCAAACCCACGACAGGAACAGGTTTAATGTGCGTCTCTCTGGGCTTGTTTGCCTTTTGGATTTTATACTCAAATTAGTCGAGCATCATGTCTTGAAATACAGCAGACACCTTGTTGTGGAACTGTGTAAATATAGTTAAGGATGGGAGGACTGCATTATTTTTATGGTATGAGCCATAATCACCTGTACCAACAAAGCGGTAATGGCCTGGCGGCGCTCCTCGCTCATTTCCTTGGGGTAATGACCCCTCAGAGCCACTGAACCCTCTGTGTATACTTATGCTGCTCTGGAAGGCGTTTAACCATCTTTGCAGCCCACATGAGAGGTCAGGATCACCTTCAGTCAGGCATTAAAATAACTCTCCCTCACACAGCCTATCACTCACGGCCATTTCCACTCCCAAATGAACACATAAAATGTACTCTTATGCGCTACCTGCATCATAAATTTCCCAGTGAATTGATGAGTCCGTCCACAGCGGAAAGCGTTTCAGGAAGAGGAGCTGATGGTGGAGACAGTTTATTTCAACCAACACAATCCCACAATGCAATGTGGTTTCCTTCAAAATCAAAAACTTTATGTTGAATTAATTGCTTTAAAGCACATGTGTGAAACTCAAGGCCCGCGGGTCACATGTGCCCCCCCAGCATTTTATAGGCCATGGAAACTCAAATGTAATATTTAAAACTTCTATACATAAAATCAATTATTTAACATTATGAAGTGGTGTTTAATTTATTTTAACATTGTATTTTTATGCATTTATGCTAGGGGTGCCCAAGTCTAGTTTTCCAGAGCTACCATCTGCAGCTTTAGATGCATTCCTTCTCTAACACACCTGGACCATTGACTCATTATAAGCCTCTACAGACCTGAATGTGGGAAGTCAACCTTTTGTCTGGGGTGTTTTAGCAGGGATGCACTCCTGATCTGTACCGTCAATGTGGCCCGTTGAGGGGGGCCAATATGCTGAAGTGGCCCTCGGTGAAACTGAGTTTGACACCCCTGATTTAAAGGCACCAAACTGCAAAAGTTATTGTAAAAGTTATTAAATATCACAGCAGTCATCACAATAAGAAAGGTTAACCTTTCATGTAGAAATGATCATCCTAGTTCTGCTATTTATTCATTTTATCTTAATTCATAAACATCGGCGAGCGGCGGGTCCACCCAAGACAGGTCATCAAAATTAATCATTTTAATGTGATTTCAGTTTTGTTTTTTGCGTTGGACGGAGAAAGTCCAGCTTTTATAGCCTGAAGCAGCTCTGATCTGATGGTTTAACTTCTGGATATTATTTGCTGTATTTCATGTTTGGGTTTGATGCCGGAGCGTTTCCTCTGACGCTGACGGCTCAGCCGGGCGATTCCTCCACAGTTTGTTTACAGTTCAGTTTGATTTTAAAGAATTTGCCTTTAATCTCCATACAGTAACCCCCAGCAGGAGGAAACTCCCCTGCCACTTCACGCTGCACCAGCCTCCTCCAGATCTCTCACAGCCACTCATCTGTTTCCCACCCTACTTTCATCTGAGTTGTGAGGAAAATCTTGCATGAAATATTTATTTTTCTCTGTATTTCTTCCTTCAAATCTGGAATTTCCCTTCCAGTCACACCTGCTGATCATGCCGTATTTTCAGGCGTGGCTTCAGAGGGTTGAGGTTCTGAAACGTTCAGCAGGTTAGAGATGCATGGCTGCACATGAAAGGCTGGAGAGGAAGACAGATCCAGTCCCGCATGGCAGCAGCACTGACATGCGGATATTTCTCCCATCTAGCCTCAGAGTTTATCGTCTGTTTCTGCTCAGACTGAAGAGGAAACCTGAAGAAACGTTCATGAGAGATTATTCAGCCAGGTGAGAAAAGATTTATCTCCAGTTAAGTTTTCATGTTTGATCTCATTAAAACAAACTCCAAAGCATTTTTATCTGAATTCAAATAATAGACAAAACACATGATTGTAAAGTGGAAAAAAAAGCTGCATAATGTTCAAACTTTTTCTTAAATATTCTAGTAAACAGTCTGCATATTTTGTGTTTTCAGCCTAGTTTAGATTAATTCCACTGAATAAAATCCAATGCAGCCACTTCCCTTGTGATGCCGTTTAACTGTGAAATGAAACCACCGGCATGAAGCCGAACCAAACCGAACACGTCCACAGCTGCAAATGAACAGCCAGTTATTAAACGGCCCAGTCAAAGTACACACCTTGGAGAGAATGAGGATTTCTAAAGGCATTCTGTCCAATCTTACTGAGTTGTCAGGAGACGTTCAAACTGATAAAGGGAAATCCCAAAGAACCTGATTCATGTAAAGTTGATTCTTAGTATTTAAAAGAAAGTTTATGAAGCAGGAAAAATGAATAACTGAAGCATCTGGACTAGATAATGTTCAAAACAAATATTTACATAGACTCTTCAGAAATACTATTTTTATTCACTAAATGCCACAATTACTCTAATTACTTCCCTCAAATTCAGAAGTTTACATACACAGATGGTCCAAAATAAAAAATTTAATCGAGAAGAAAAGCAAAGAAGCGGCTGAAGCTGGACAGACGGACATGAGCTGCAAAGAACCTCAGAGAGGAAGAAATCACAACGTCTGGAGAAAACTGAACATGCAGTTTGAGCCGAGCCATTCAGTTTAAAACACAGATTTACAAATTAAAAAATATTATTTAAAAAATTATTTCACATTATTCTGGCAGCTAGGAACTACGACATGTCAGGAAACCAAACTGACCTAAACTGGAAGAGTTTTCACCCGTTTCCACCAACATCACCTGATGCTGAAACAAGATGAGGGCTTCTGATGTTTCTACGCAACTTTTAAAAAATGCCAGAATAAACACAAACCAACAGTCCAGGTGAGGCTCTCTGCAGTCATGACCAGGCTCACTTTCTTGTCCCAATTTCAGAAATACTTTACAGACCAAACGCCTGGAGGAAAAACTACGGAGACACATCATGGAATCCATAAATAATACAGCAGCACACATAAATTAAACATGGGGTTTGTGATAGTCGCTCACAGCTGGAGGACCGAGATGATTTATCCCTGCTTCCCCTTCTAAGATTTAATTAGAAACTTCAAATTTCCTGTGAGAAGAAACGGCAACAGAAACTACAAACAACCAACAAAAAATCAAACAAACATAACAGAGAGCCACAGGGAGCGGACCCTCCTGCTTCCCATAATGCACCCTGTTATTACAGGCTGCTGTAATTGCTGGTTGTCTGAGAGGACAAAGCTTCCAACAGGAACATCTAATAAACGCTGTGGCCTCTTTTATTCAGCGCTGCCTTGGTGAAAGGTCAGAACTCCGTTTCCTTCAAGGCCTCAGACGCCTTCATGTGCATCGGTTCGCATTTAACAACAAACGGTGGTGGAGACACGGTTAGTGGCAACATGGCGGATCAGAGGAGGACGGGAAGAACGTCTGAACTCGGCACCAAAACGGGAACGTGAATTAAAGCTGCAGCAGGTAATTTATAGAAATATGTTCCTACATGTTTGTTCAAACTGTCACAGAATCATATGAGATGGATAATCTGCGACAGAAACAAATCGCCTCTGCCTCACGTCTGAGGTCCTACTGCCACCTGCAGAAATACACTGCATCCAGTAAAAAACAACCAGTCAGAGGCAGGGGACGGGCTTAGTGCTGCCAATTACTTAAATGTGCTGCGCTACAGCTCCTCCCCCACAGCAGAGCCAGCCGAGAACGCTAAGGCTAGTTAGCTTGACCACTGATGACGACAGGAAAACCGTTTTCCTGTTTCTTTGCCGTTAGCGCGGCTGCAGCAAACCGGCAACTTAACCAGCGTTAAGCGCTGAGCAGGCGGAGGTGAGAGCATCGTTGTTCAGTTTAATCCAGATTAAACTGAGAAAATATTGTTTACATTAATAAACATTGAAACTGATCATGGAATATTAACCTGTGTGGAGCTCATGGTTCAGTTTTTTATTCTGTTGTGTTTGATTAGAAATGCTCTTCATTGTCAGGAAAGTCTGTCAGCAGCTCAGTGATGCAGCATAAATTATAGTTTCACGATAAAGAAATGCTGCTGTTTGTTTTTGCTCTGATTATCTCTGCCTGATAATATTCTTTGTTGTTGTTTTATTTTATATTTTTATGTGTAGGATTTAAACCAATCTAATACAAACAAGCACAGGACATTTTGCTTGTATGGTCATATTGTCCAATGCAAAGTTTTGATTGATTTTGGATCAAATTCAATTGACCTGTTTGTTGTCCTTCTCCTAATGTTCCCCTTAGAGAAGATATTTATTCATCCTTATTTCCCAAAGCATCTCTCTGTTGGGTTTCCAACCATAAAGCTAATTCTTTCATAGCGAGTTCACATTGTGGAGTCAATGCTCAGCATTTCCACTTATTTGTAAAGTAAATGATAAACTGAGGAGCAGCTCAGAGTGAAGACGGGTATTTAACTCCCGACCCGTTACTGTGATGATGGACTCACTGGCTCAGATCTGCATCTTGACTGTTAGCTTAACCTGCTGAAGTCAAACCAGTTTATCCTAATTAGCACACAAAGCTAACGTCGCTCTGGTTCTTCACCACAACGGTAGAAATGTTGAAACCGACATGTCAGATCTCTCATCATGTTTTCTTTGTTGCTAAATACCTGATAAAGGCTTTCTGGTGGGCAGAGCAGCATGTTGATGTGTGGGCTGGAGGTTTGAACAGACGATGATGACGACGATGATGATGATGATGCTCCCAGTCACTTTCAGCCACTCACCAAATCCTGCTTCTTCTTGATCATTCTTGACATGCTGGTGAATATTCTCTAATCAAGGCCCAAACATCTCATTACTGCTGGTGTTTCTCTGATGGGCTGTCAGCAGCTTCACCACCACAAAGTCAGGAAGGAATCACAGTTTCTCCAGTAAAACGATGAGATGAGAAACGATTCGTCTGAGCTGGAAAATCTGACAAAACCTCTAAGATCAGTCAGGCAAACTTTCTTTCTTTGACTACATAATGATAAATTAATGAGTTTTTTATATCTAAAGGTTTCAGATTGTCGAGTTAAATGAGTTTCCACTGTCTCCACCCAACTGCTGTGCGCCTTACAGAGAATCAAGCGCCCCATCCAGTCGCTGTCAGACCAGATCTCCAGGTTAACCTGCTCACATCGTGATCTCTGCTCAAACTTCAGCTGAAATCTTCCACAAAGACTCATTATTCAGTTTACATGATTCAATTCAGGAAAAAAAACAATTTTCTGATTGTTTAATACAATTTTTTCTCATGTGTTTGAATACAGAGTTAACCTATTTCTTTCACTGTTAAGTAAAAGTAAATTATTTAAGAAACTAGTTAAATATTTCAAGCTGAAATGAGTTTATTGTTATTTGTGATGTTTAATGTTCGTCTCATCAACCTTCTCAGGTTGCACTGCTGGTGAGATTCACTTCAAAAGAAAAGATGAAACAACGTGAAGCTGAAGTGGCTTTGGAGTAAAAAACCTGACGGATCATCAAGCTAATTATAACAGACTGGAGTTTGACCGTCCTCCATTTTGGTGAAGGTGTGAAACTTCTGAGAGAGACTCTCCATCCATCGTCTACAGCCACCGATCCTCTTCAGTCGATCTGGTTCGGTTTGTGGGAGGAAGCCAGATACCCAGAGAGAAGCCATGAGAGGACGGTCTGCAGAAAGACCGCAGGCTGGGATCCGAACTCAGGACCTTCCAGTCTGTAAGGCAACAATGCAACCCAACAAAAACAAATATTTCATGTAATTATACAAACAGAAAAGCAGCAGCATTAACCCCACAATGTGCTTCAGGAATTTTCAGTTGTCTAAGGATGAAGAGGTAGAATCCACCTTCCAGTCGAATCCCATTCATCATAAATCCTAATGAGGTCTGAACCGAGTCAGGCTGTTTGTTTATCAGCTGTTTGCAGGCCTCCTTCTCCGGCTCGGTTTTCTGTGTGTATGAAACGGCGGCCGTGCTTCCCACTGCGCCTCGCTGCTCTGTCACTACCTTCCTCATTCACATAGATTATTTTTCACTTTCATACCTCAGAGTGAGCAGCCAGATCTAATAATACCATGGCCAATTGATGCCGGGGAAATGTACCACTTCATTGGGGAGAGGAAAAAACACACAACAGGAGTTAAAAATACAAACCATGTTCTCCATCAGCAAATGTCAGCAGTGGAACCTTCATGCATGAAACAGCATTAGCTGCTTTAAAAGCCTGACAGTTTTCTGTCATATGGGAAGATGGCAGATGAGAACGTTCATGAGAAAACATGAAAACATGCATGATGACTGGCAACCGTCTGCAGAAATGAACAGAGGAATATGAGGAGTGCTCTGTTAGAGTAAAGGCCACCATTTCATCTGTCCGCTTTTTAATTAGAATTAAATGTTTGCTTGACATTAAACGATAAGGGCTGATTAGGAACGTTAGAGTACAAGTAATGTTTGGCCCAAACATAATTAAGTTAATAGGATGCAGCAGGCTTTGACTTATGCAGCGCGCTAAGTGAATTAATCCCATTTACCTGGGGAGTGATGGTGGGAGAATGTTCTCCGTCCTGAACAAAGACATTCAGAACCGGGCCTAATGCCATTAGGACCAGAACTGGGACAGAACAATGCAGAAAACCTGTTAACAGAAACCAGCTCAACATTTTCCTCATTTTGTTCAAACAGGATTATTTTCTCATCAAGTCACAGTCAGGACAGTTAAATATTAGATTCATTGGCAGATGTTTGTGACCCAAATTCATCAGAAACTATTTAAACAACTAAATCTGACACAAAATGCCACTTTGAATTATTAATATTTATAAACAAGCTGCTTTGATCTACAAACCATAAAGTAATGTCAGCTGAACCGTAACCCAGGAATCATCCAGGTACAGTCACATGTTTCTAGGTGACTTTCTAAATGTCGGTTTTAGGGGAAATTATGAAGACCAATAATTTTTATAGTCTCCTTTTGATCTGTTTTTAGGAAGTTTTTTATTCAACATCCTCAGAGATTCAGAGTTTGAAGAAGTTGAGCTGTCAGTTAATAAAATCAGTATTTTTATTCAATCACTGATAAAGTTACAGATTAGCCTCAGAGTCAGAGTTCAATCAAAGTCAGCAGAGAATCACATGAACTGCAGATCCAGAAAACCTCCTGGTCGTTTCTTTCATTTAGATTATATAATATTCATTCTGCTTACAGTTGAACTGACTAGAAAAAAACTCAACACCCATGATGCAACTGGCTCCAGCTTTACACAATAATACCTTTGCTGCTTTGGACGTTTATCTTAATCTCTGCTTAGATCTTCTGATCGATGTCAGAGTTTAGAAAGGAGACGTCAGTAGAAACGGCAGCTGGACGATCAGCAGGTTCACCCCGACGTCGTAAAGCATCAGAATAACATCAGATCGTAACTGTAATGAAACGCTTTCTGATTAAGATGCAAAACAAAACGCCAACCGTGGCTGGCTCCTCCCACGAGCCGGCGGGACGTTCAGATTAAATGTCGAGACGGAAGAAATGACATTATCTGTCTGCAGACTCTTAACAGCATCACCTCTGCTGCTTTTCTTTATCTTTCTGCCCTTAAAATGAGATGCATCCTTCTCCACAGCCATGCCACTTTCATTTCAGTCTGAGCATCCACACACACACACACACACACACACACACACACACACACACACACACACCAGTGCATGTCACAAATGTCTGTGCCCCCGCACGGACACAAAATCATAAAGTGATGTATGCAATCTAAAATCTGACAAAAGCTTTGGCACCGGCAGGCAAAGTTTGACTTGTGAATAAAAGCTCCTGTCAGGAGGATCTTTTGTTGCTTGAATTCTGGAACCGACTTCAGAAATGAAGGATTTACTCTCAGGATGTCAGGCATGAAACGTAAACGTATCAGAGGAGGGTTCAGCTGTTCTGGGTTCTGCTTCCATCAGGACTGGTTTTCATCAACGCCATGCTCTCTTTCCAAAATAAAAGCTAATATTCAGCTGGATGGGCCTTTGCTTTGGTTATGGCACACATTACTTCTGTCCATTTCTGTAAAGAAATCATTTCTCTCATTAGATCTTGAAGAGACGATTTGGACGGCTTTGGAAATTCTTGTCCACATGTGAAACATTCCCAGTATGGATCGGTTTGGACTTGGCCAGACCAGGTGTGAAAACTCTTTAACGCTCCTGCACAGTTTGAGCCATAAGAATCGTAGCATGATGCTCCTCCTGACCACCAGCATGGTGGATGGATCCCTTCATGCAACACTTTTCTCCTCCTGATGGACTCATCAGACCGCATCCCTGTTGCCACCGCTCCAGACTCCAACCTCTTTGCTTCCATCCAATCAGACCCTTTGCTCAGATCAACTCTCTGATCTGTGGATCTCTCCAGACAACAAGCACAGTCCGAGGCCTTGGTCAGATTTCCCTTCTTCTCCAGAGGGAATCATGAGGGATGTGCCAAAAAATTGATTCAAGGAAGAATCATAATTGTCTTTTACTACAATTCAAAATCAGTTTAAAACGTCATAAAATCCATCTAAGCTTTGCCGTTCCCTCCGGTACAGAGCTCTGTGATTGGTCAGAAGGTTGTGGGTGTGTTTTATACAGAAATGTTGATATTTGGTTTCAACTGGTCCAATTCCACTGCCCTGTTTCAGTATCTGCAGACGACACAGATGTGGACCGATTGCATGAATTCCTGATCATCATGGAGGTGATTAGCTGGTTAGCATCGTTAGCTCTGGTCTCATGTTCCCTGTGCTTCACAAAGGCGGCAAATTAAATGTCACCTGTTCTCTTTTCTCTGCAGCTCTAATGAATTTAAATAATACATGAAGTATTTTCATTGGATTACTATAATGAATTACATTTTTGTGGTATTCTCATTTATTGTAATATCATATGATGCTCAGTAAAGTCATATGTCCAACATTGTTCTGTGGAGTAATAATAAATTCAAGAAATCAGACATTATTACTACAAAACTCACAGTAAGTCAACATAACATCCACTCAAACAAATTGCATTACTCATTTATGAAGACCAGGCCTTAGGATATTCAGTTGCAACCACCTTTGCCTCAGTCATGTTTTATTAGTGTCAAGCTGTGAATGTATCTGTAATGGCTTCCTTCCTAAACCAACTTATCCCCTGATATTTCAGGAAGCTCTAAGAGGCAGAATTAATGAGGGATCAGATCTGACTTGGATTCAAGGGGTCAAGCCAACTAATGAAAGAACTGGTGACCTCCTGCTGTACTTGGATGGAAGTTATAAAGAATTAAGAAAAGGATGATTTCAGAAACTTTCAGGATAAAAACATGCTTTTCTTTCGCCTCAAACATGATTTAAATACACAATAAAAACTGAAATGTGTCCCTGAAACTCTCCTTGAATTGATTGTTATGTGAAACTATGCAGCGATGTACAGACACCCTGCGAACGACGTTCAAGCGGGAAACACACAGAAATCCATGACTGTGAATTATTTATGAAGCTTTCTTTAGAAGCTCCCAGCAGTCCATGGAATCACTGCAAACCTAGCAGCACCTGTCTGTGTGACCGTGTGTCCAGAACCATTTGTTTATGATGCAGCCGCATTTCCTGCAGTTTTAAAACACTGTTTTCCTGGATGCACTGCAACTTTAAGTGAAGGGTCAAAGGTCACAGAGCGGTCAGCGGGGGAGAATCTGACTCTGCAGTGAGCTGGAGCTCATAGAGCCAAAGACACGGCATGAGGTCAGTGAGTCCAGGGTCACCGAGGTGGAGGTCAGAGGTCAAACTAAGTTCCTCAAGTCATTTCTAACACAAAACAGACTGACATGATCATGAAGCTGCTGAGTTCAGCTCCATGCTCAGGGACATATTTAGCATTTCATCTGACAAAGTCTCAAATATAACTGACCTCTATGTGAAGACATGTAGAAAATCTGTGCAAAATGGGCGGAGCCAAAAAATGCTGAGAGGCTGAGAGTGGGGCTGAGAGTCGGAGCCAAAAAATGCTGAGAGGCTGAGAGTGGGGCAGAGCAGAGGGGCTGGGGTCCGGACGAAGACAGCACTGCTGCTGACTTATGGTCCGTCACGGCGAATCCTTCCATTCACCGACTCAACCACGTCTCCATCCTCATCCACGGTCACGACCTCTGGGAGGGATGAGAGTCCCTGCTTCTCCACACCAAGAGGAGTCAGGGGTCCGGACAGCCGGTTATCAGGTCGGGACGCCTCCATGGAGAGGAGCAGAGACCCAGAGGAAGACCCGGGACTCGCTGGAGGAACTGTGGTTCTGATCTGGGAACGTCTGGGGATTCCCCCGGAGAAAAGGACGTCTCTCTGCTCAGCCTGCTGCCTCAGATAAAGGAGGCATGGACTGAAATGTTAGCAAGGAAGCCCCAAGCTGAAATACAAAGTAGATGTAAGGAACATAGAGTCATGCCACGGTGACCGAACACAGAACCGGGAGACGGCCGTTTGATGTCTGCAAAGCTTCCTTTCTTGATCTAAAAAAAATCCATAAAATTGCAGAGAAAGGTGCATTTAAAGGCTCAGATGTAGAGGCTGTACAACGAAGCAGCGCTGCCACTCAAAGCTTCACCTCAACGCAAACAATGTTGGAAGGTGAGATCCATGGAGAGCCAACTGAGCAAACACAAAGTCCACCGAGCGCCAGGCTTCCCAGCATGCACTGCTGTTCAGAAGAAACCTGACATTTCACCACAACTGCCATGATAATGCTTCAGCACATGCTGCATTTTCTCTGGAGTTAAATTAACAAGAAAACTGATGGGAAATCAGAACATATGAGCAAAGACAATTACATCTGAGGAGCTTTGAGGTGTAAATATCGCGAGTGGAAAAGTTCAACTCCTGACAAAGTTTGTCAGAAAGCTGGCTGTTTAATCAGAAAATCACAAAAATATATTCATTTGAATCAGCAGGGCTCTTTGGATGACAGTAGGATCAAAAGCAGGTGTTTGATTTGAGGTTTGATTTGCAGTTAGCATCACCTGAACCTTTTGATCGAACACAAAACCACATCAGGAAACCATGACGACCACAGAGACACTCAGGTGGGCTCACCGTTTCAGTGGAGGACAATCAGAACCGCGAACTTTACAGAAAACCTCAGTTACATTTTAAGAAACAAACCAACAAAGAAAGAATTCTTTGTTAGAAATAATTCAATAATTCAAGAAATAACTCAAAGTTTTCCCAAAAACAGCTTGAATCTCCCGTTGAGCCCAAACAAAGAACCGGTAGATAACCTCACGACGAGCCGAGTTCTCACGACGAGAGCTCCGCTCCAGATCAGACAAAATGTGCGTTGCTGGGCAAAGAGGCCATCAGTCTGGTGAACTTTATAAATCTGACCTTTAGAGAGGAGAATGTCAGGATGGATGCAGTTCATCACAAACCAAAGACAGAAAACAAGGTGAAGAAAGTGATCTGATCAGGAGTTAAACAACTTTTGTCACTGAAATGGTCTAGTCAAAGTCCAGACTTAACTCCCCCAGTTATTGTAACAACCAGTTTGTGGTTGTTATAGTAACTACCTCAGCTGAGGGTCGGTAGTTTCTTCATCTCCCTTAAATAACCGACACATATGTGAGAAAACGGCTGAAGAAACAGAAGACATGGCAGCTGCAGCTGAAAGAGAGCGAGCGCCCAAACACAAATGGAAAACAAAATGGCTGAAAAGGAGAGAAATAGCTTGAGTGCTGGCCTTTATCCGACATCCCACAGTAACTACACAAGTCAGCTAAGAGACTGTAAATGTTGGCTGCTTACCACTTTCAGAAGCAATCATCCTCTCAGCCATGCTCTGTTCTTCTCTCTCTTCTTCTGCTGTTTCTGCTTCGACTTTTGCTCTTTTATCTGCAGAGCGAGAAAAGGGAGGAAGCAGACGAAAAGTCACACTCCGGCTGGCCGCAGCCACAGTCACTACTGAAATGCTGTGAAAATGTTTCTGAAGCTTTTGTTTGAAACATTTCTTAATTTACTTGGCTCATGGAATTGCTGTGTGTTTACTGCAGCTGTAGTTTTGTACTAAACTGGGACTAAAGAGGAGAAAACTGAAATACAGGCAGCTAAATACAGAAGACTATTTAGTAATTATGACTTTCACTGTTATGTCATCAAGTCTTGGAGACATAATGTTGCTGTGTGAAATAAGGAAGCAAACAGGACAGAAACAGAGAAGCAGGAACTCCAGTCAGAATGAGTCAAACTTTACGTTTGCTCAGACGATCGACTGACACTGAGAAACGATAAATACCATCACAGATGCAACAATTCAGAGGTTGGAGTAGAAATCAGCAGAAACAGAGGTAACACTTTATTTGAAGGGGTTGAATAAGACTGTCATGACACTGTCATAAACATGTCATAACACCTGTCATGAACATGAATAAGCCTTCATGAATATTTATGACTGTTGTCATAAAGCATCATTCAGTAAATTAAGACACTTAATACAAAGTTGACATTATTCAAAATGTCTGTTATGACAACTTGACATTAACCAGGAAATCATTACTGTTTAAACTTTACCTTTAATAACATAAAGTTACCTCATTTTTAAAGTGCAATCAGTAATTATTTTATAACAAATTTATATCAGTGATGATTTCCTGGTTAATGTTAAGTTGTCATAACAAAGACATTTTGAATAATGTCAGCTTTGTATTAAAAGTGTCATAATTTACCGAATGACACTTTATGACAACAGTCATAAATATTCATGAAGGCTTATTCATGTTCATGACAGGTGTTATGACATGTTTATGACAGTGTAATGTCAGTCTTATTCACCACCTTCAAATAAAGTGTTACCGAAACAGAAATTACCTTTCAAAATAAGTTAAAGTGCATGACTGAGTCCCCATCAGTAAACCTGCTTACAGAAACCATCAGACTGCTGTGTGTGGATGTGACGCTGGATGTTTTCTGTATCCACAGACGTAACAAGGCAGCATCACTGATGAGTCTGTTAGAGGCGCAGTCAGATCTCACTGCCTTTTCACACATCAGCTGCTATGTTAACTAAGATTTAATCACAGGCTAAATTAACACACAACCCTCTGCATGCACAGGGAACGGAAACAAGTTCATCTCCCACTTCATATAGAAACGATAAATTAATAACATTTCTCTTGAACTCCTCACTAATTGACAACAATGTTTCACATCTTCTGGTTCAAATTGCTTCTCAGTACAAAAACTAATTTGAAATAAAATATCAAGAGTTTAAATGTGCAGACAGAGCAGATTAATCAGGGCTGACAGAAAATCCAGAATTTAAACTGTAAATTCAACAGGTGCGACTGATGAATGCAGTAAAATGTATCCTCTCTTACTATTTATGAACATGTTTATCTAACGTCACTGAAGTCATTTTGTTCATATATGGGAGCATAAAATGCATGTTAGAATATTATTGTTAAAGTTAATTTCATTAGTTATTCAGTTTAATAAGTGAAACATCCACACTTTTACAGCTAAATTCTGAGATTAAAGTCCTGATTATTTCCTTTTGGTGGCCCTAATCCTCTTCTGTACACTTCTTCCTTCCACTCAACTTTCCATCAGAATGCCTGGACACAACAGTCGGAACTGAAAGCTTCTCTAGTAACAAGTTTATCTTCATTGTGACGTCGTCAGTGACTGTCGGACACCTGGCAGGTCAGCCATGATTGTTTACTCCATAACAGGGTCATATCATTTCTTTGTTACTGGCCTTATGCAACGTTCAGTTTGAGATAAACTGTTGCGCTGTGGTTTTGACTCCCTCTGTTGTATAAAAAAAGAAACACGTGCATGTTTGTTTTGCTGCTGGTGGCCAGAGGACATGAAGGATAAGAAGTGTTGCTCCAGGACAGGTGTGTGACAATTTCTTGACTTGTTGCTTCAACAAATCTCTGCTAGGGGATTTAAAAAACAAGACGAAGCCGCTAACAACCGGAGAAGTGCAACCAAAACGCTGCTGTCAGAAGCGTCAGACACTCGGACAGGCAGAGGGGTTTAGCAGCTCCTTCACAGGATCTGAAGGATGCTGGGAACTAAACGCTGCGGCTTCTGCTTCCCTCTGATTCTTACACAGCTACAAGTTAATACTAGCTTGTTCTTTTGTCTAGAAAAAGCAGAGCCAGCGTTATGAGGAGTCTTCTTCACTGCATTATTGCGACTCTGGCTGCGCTGCAAAAAGGACCTTTTCTCTGCTGTAATGAGTTCCCCTACCAAACTGTAGAAGGAGGCGATTATGCAAAAGGCTCAGCTGACTTGGAGATTTAATGAGAAAGAGAGCAGCAGAGAAATGTTTCCTTTCAGTGTGAAGACAGAGAAATGAAACGTGAAAAAGTTTGACTCAGGACACTTCAAATTAATTAACTTTGACACCTTGAATGCCATAGAGTTTAACTACAAAAGACACCTTTCCATTTATTTTTTGATAATGTGCATCCCTTTAATTAACCAGAGCAGTGTTCCCTGTGATTCCCACAGATTACTAATGAACTTTAAAGGGTCATTTTACCATTTTTCTAATTATACCCTTATGGACTGCTCTTGATATCACTGATGATTAATTGGAAACTGCATTGCTGAGCCAAGCCAGCCACTCAATACTTCATCTAAAATGTTCACATTTTATGCATTGGAAATTCCTTCTTCATCATGGTCACAAAGATTTGAAAGTTTACATAACTGACATGAAACCAACGTATCTCCCAAAGAAAAGTAAGGGTTAAAACATTTACGACCGACTGCTTGTTGCTTCGCTGGTGCAGATATTTTTGGATTTGAAATGAAGTGAGTTCATATTTCATCATGCGACTCTTTTACCTTGATGCCAGAGGCAGCTCTGATTTCAGAGTCAGTCTCAGCTAGGACAGCGTCTGCAGGAATCATTTCATTTCTGTGGAGCAGAAACTGCAGTGGAACACAGAGGCAGCCAAGTGCCTCATATGAACGCCGAGGCCGGACACAAGAAGAACATGAAAAGATGAAAATGAAGCGTTAAATCCTGCAGGAAGACACATCAGTGGGAAATGATCTTTCTAATTTCATCCTCACTTCTATTTTAGAGGCATGTTTTAGTCAAAATGCAGAGCAGAGCCAGTTCTTCACATCAGCTATTTGGGTTGCCACCCAGGGAGGCATCATGTTAGGGGAGGAACCGTAAATGAGAAAATCAACATATCATAATAAGTTTCCTGCATCTTATTGTATTGTCCAGTCAGAGGAGATTGCTTCGGCGCTCTCTGGTCTTGTTCACAGCATAAATAATGAACAAGACATTTATATTTCTACGAGACTGAAGATAAGTTTCTCTAGATCTGTGACATTAGTCCTTTAATCCTGGAAATGATCTTCAGGTGGTAGAAGGCCGACTTTGTAACTGTCTTTATGTGGCTCTGAAGGTTCAGGTCAGAGGTCAGCCTGATCTGCCGACTCCAGATCGTTCCATTTGTGTCCAAACATAAAAACTTTGTTTTGTTTTAGTTCAGCAGGAAACAGTTATGGCACATCCACGGCCAATAAATCCAGAGTCACCTGGTGACATCGTCATGTGGAGCCGTGCATCACAGTAATTTAACCCAGATCTGAGTATGTTCTGAGCTAGCAAGTGAATCTATACATTAAAAGGATCCCAGGGTGAGGCCTGGGATGCCCCACAGGTCAAAGGTTACTCAGTGACATGAAGACTTGAACTGAGCCGTGTTCAGATTCGTTAAAACATGGATCAGACCTTCACTGTGTTACCTCAACTCTTCCAAGGTCACAGAACATGGAGCCATGCTACATTAAGGCCTCACCATGTGCATGCCACTCGCAGTTTCTCCTTCAAATCAAGTAATTGTGGTTCACACTCACACCTACAAAATATCATTACATATAATGGGGAATAATAACCATATACTGACAATCATTCTCTCTCCTCAGAAATAATGGCATCAGTTCACCTGCCAAAACATGGCCTTAACTCACAGGGATGCATTAAGACGCCATTTGCCACCTGGAATCAAGATGAATATCAATCATGATTATGGCTGCTATCTTTAATTATCTGGCCACAAAAATTGTTTAATATGCAAGAGCACCTGGATGCTGTTAGAGAGATTGAGGCTTCATCAGCATTTGCTCTTCAGAAGCAGCTCCAGCCCGAATAAACCGAGTTTTATGTTATGTGGAATGGAGAGGGACAGATTGGCAAATGGGCCACTCCTTTTTCTACCCCAATTTACTGAGAGGCTAAAAGTGAGACAGGACAGACTCTGAGTCTCTGTGGGAAAAATGACAGGAAAGTTTGAAAAGAGAACTATTGTGTCGTGTCATGGAGAGATGATTTTACTGTTTTCTGTGGGTGTTTTTCTGGAAAACAGTAACAGGCAGAATTACCAACACGTTAAAATAATTCATCCCTCTGTTTTCTAAGTTTGTGCTTTCAGCTAATGATACATCACTAATAAAGAAAAACCAATTTCTTTGCACAGCTGGACATCTTTTATATGTGCCTTCAGATCTCAAGCACTTGATTGCTTGTAAATACATGCCTGATTTAGACTTCTTTACAGTCTGAAAGTCAGCAGAGCCGGTGACAAGAAAGCAATTAATCACATTATCATGCCAATTAAAACTCAGTCTGCTCCACTGAAGGTAGAGAGCCAGCAAGAGGAAGGAAGACGTGGCATTCAGGAAGTACGGTTAAACCATTAGGTCTTATCTATCGCTCCGATCTGTGATTTGAAGATTAAACACTGAAGTATTACATGTAACCTTTAGATAATTCATGAACTACATCTAAGAAGTGTAACTAATTAAAACAAAACCTTAAATTCTGGTTTCATCCATCCAATCTGACTGATTGGACGAGGATGGGTGAAATGCTAATATTTAGACATGAAAAGTTATAAAGAGGAAAATCTCAGAACAGCTGCAGATGAACAGCTGAGAAATCTGCTTCCAAACTGACTGATGGATTTTACTTAAATGAGATGAAGGATATTAGTGATCATACAATGTTGCCATAAATACACCAGATTTAGAAAAGTACTAATTTCCATCCATAAAGACAAACATTCATACAATCCTGCTTGACATTCATGTCAAGTTAATCAGTTAAGGATAAATGTGGTTGTGCTTTTAAAATGTCCACTTTATAGTCCAATATTCGCATCTTTTTGAAGGAATTTATCTTTAACTTTCATGGCTTCCATGATGAGAAAACAGAAAACCTGTCTGCCAATAAGAGCGACCTCAGAGTGAGATGTTTAGACAGCAGATGCATGACTAATAAACAGACGACAGTCAAGATAAACTCTGAGCCCATAAACATTTTCAGCCTGCAGAAAACAAGCAGCTCAACCAGCCAGCAGGAGACAAGCTGCACATCCCAGAGGCCCAAATTCAGACGGACACTCACTTTACGCTTTTCAAAGAAAAGACGTCAATGTTTGGAGGAAAACAAATCCACAGCATCATGTTTGGTCAGACCTTTTACATTTTCTCCAGATCCATTCCAGAGATGTGGTTTAGAACAACCCATCATTTGGTTTGAAGGATCTGTGTCAGTTATTTCTATCAGATCAAATTTAAAGTGAAAAACAAATAAAACCAAGAAACAAAAAACTTTTTAATCATTGCAAATCCTCTGGTAATCATGAGTTTTATTTGTTATTTATTCATCAAACAGGACAATCCTGAAGAGATGTGAGAGGAAAGATGACAGTGTGGCGACATGAACCCCTTCAGGCTCATCAGCCGCGCAGAGCTGGAGCCACTGGGCATAAAAATGATACAAGTTCTGCAAAAACACTGACATTTATGGATTTACAAAAATTAAAGTGGATGTTTTCTGATGTCAAAAAATCACAGATTTTGTAAATGTACAACTTTTTACAAAAGTCAAAAAAGTGAAATTAATGTAAATGTTTCTGAGTTTTTTTGGCTGAAATTTACTAAACTTTTACTGCCACATGTTGGCCGAAATCCTTCATTATAGAGAAACAGAGCTGTGGGAGGGCTGGGAGTGTGTACTGGTCCCAGTATGAGCTGGTCCCAGTGAGCTGGTCCCAGTGTACTGGTCCCAGTGTGAGCTGGTCCCAGTATGAGCTGGTCCCAGTATGAGCTGGTCCCAGTGAGCTGGTCCCAGTATGAGCTGGTCCCAGTGTACTGGTCCCAGTATGAGCTGGTCCCAGTGAGCTGGTCCCAGTGTACTGGTCCCAGTGTGAGCTGGTCCCAGTATGAGCTGGTCCCAGTGTACTGGTCCCAGTATGAGCTGGTCCCAGTATGAGCTGGTCCCAGTGTACTGGTCCCAGTATGAGCTGTTGTGTGTCGACCCTCCAGATAATTAATGATTGCGTCTAAAACCCAAACTGAACATCATGACAGCCTCTACAGGGAACACAAACAGCTGGAACCAAATAAAAACGTAAGAAATATAAAACCAGGATGAAATTCTCCTGTTTTGCTAAATGTCTGAATAATGAACCATGAGATTTTGATTAGTTTATTAAACAACTGAAGCTGAAATTGGACCAGGCTCAAAAAGCCTTTCAGTACTTCCTGTTTGATGAAGCCGTTATTCTGTAGATTCACTTTAAGGCGACACATCAAACCCACTGCTTACTTTGGGAAACTGAACAAACGTTTAGGTGAGAAATTTGAACAAAAGTCAGTCACTGTGTTGCACAGTTTAAAGGTAATTCTGCCAAACATTAAGTTAACGTGTGTAAACTTATGAATTAAAAAATCTTTAAAAAATTCTCCAAAAATATTTTATCTCTCACTCTTGTGTTTTGCAAATAAAAGTAGAATTAAAAACTTTATCGTCCTGTAAAGGCCGTGTTGCCGTTAATCTCTGATTCCAGCTGAACTTCTTCACATCCAGCCTATGATGATATATTTGTGCTTAAACAAGAAACAGACTGAAGAACTTCATCTTCCAGCTGGATATTCTGTGAAGCAGCCGCCCTCTGGGGACAAACATAAAAAAATCTCTTCACGTCTGTTTGATGGGTAGTTTCAGGATTTTGGGAGGTTTTGCAGACGGCAGTCCTCTGGGTTTTAATGTAATCCACCACCTGCTACCTACCGTACGCTGTAGCAACGTGTCGACATAAGCACAAATTCAAGGTGTTACAAATCTAGAGGTGAAGTTACTTAAGACATGTAACAAATAGGATCAGGTCTGCTCTGCATGTTTTATGAATTATTAATGTGTGCATAGATAAAAAACTGAGGTGAATAAACATTCATGTCTCAGCTTTGGAGCTGCTCTTCACCATCTGCAGCAAATATTCAATAAAGATATAATAAGACTAAAAAGCCTGGCATGTTGTTCATTCTGACCGTTTGGTGTTTCCCTGTAAACTCAGAGATTCGTGGCGTCAGGACGTATCCTCTGTGTGGATGTGTTCCCTCTCAGATTTTGGGTTTCCAGCCACTGATCCTGACAGTGGGCCCCTCCAGGGGCCTCTGCATCAAGTGGAACCATTTTGACTGGTCCTGACTCAGGGGGCCGCAGCGTGACTCCAGAGAGGAAGAAATGAGCAAAGCGGTCACATTGTAAGCTGCACCACACGCTCCCGCTACGTTCCTGTTAGCCGACTCACTGGCCTGAACCTCGCCGTAATGAGATGCAGCAACACTCAGACACATGTAGCACGTCTGCTCTAATTACACAAGGAAGCCTTATTGTCTCCTGCAATCCGTTCTGGCATCATGAAATTCACTCCAAATGTTTTTTTTCTTATTTCCATCTCTTTCATCTCTAAAAGAAAAGAAAACAGTGTGATGAGCAGAGACAGCTCCAGCCTGGCAGCAGAAAGCAAAGAGTGTCATGTTTATGCTAAGGATGATGATTGGACTCAGAACAAATATACTCTTTCTTCTCTTTGTGCTGATCTTACATGAATATTTCAGAGATGTCAGGTAATTCAGAAGACCAGATTCATTTTCACCATCAGCTGTAAATGTCATTTCTTGTCATAATGTGTTTTTGCTTCAATAAAAACTACAGTTCATATGATCCTACCATGTTTTCAGTGCTCATCAGCGCCATCTCATTGGTTCACACGGATGTGTTTGAAC
>NW_006799978.1:3122016-3127232 GCF_000485575.1 Poecilia formosa | reverse complement strand
TAATATTGGTTACATTTATTTAAACTCACCCAAGTCTAGAAATCTGGACGGCCAGTTTCTGCTTTCTCCTCCTGAACAGGTGACTTCTTCTACTGGGATAATCAGGCAGGATGTTGAGTATTTGAGCACTGCTGCCACCTAGTGGCTGGAGGCTTGTTTTATTGGCTTCAGGGCTCGTTTATTACATCTAAACCTCATTGACTGTATTGTTATTTTTTGTTGTTTTTTTTGGTTGTTTTCCCTGGTTCTCTCTAAACGGCATTAAACCAAGTATTCATGGAGTAAATGTATATTTGAGCCTAAATGTGTATTTTTTTTTATCTCTGTTAAAATTTAATTAAAACCTTTGCACCAATTTCTTGTTTTTAACATTTATTGATTCTATTTCCTGCATTATTTTCCTACCCTGGTGAGAGAAAGGTCTGAATGCATAATTAAAACTCTAAAGTTATTATGAAATTAATGCCCTTGAAGGGAGAAAGGCAGAAACTGCATTTTATGCTTCTTATGCAGCAACTCATTACAAATCTATATATAGAAATTTATTGTCTGAGTGAGTTTTTCTGGAGTGTTGACCGACCATAATTCAGTTTGAAAACCGAGGTTGTCGGGTGTTTCTATTATTCCTGATTAATTGCTACGGATACGTTTAAGGTTTAATTACTGTTTGTTAAATTACAGATGCACAAAAATAATTTATATGGAAATTAAGCTCATTTAGAAAAATTAAGGTGGTTATGAAATAATTCAACAATGTTTATTTAAGCTTTTTCATTTGATTTCACAGTTTTGGCTTTTTAAAAGTTACCAAACATTTTCCAGAGGTTGTCAGAAGAAAATGAAGAATAGTTTGCAGCTCTTGGCTCCACAACATTTCTCCATCTGCAGATGTTTTCTGCTAACAAAATGTTTTAAACAGGTTTTCTATTATTTGCTTCTATTCCTGTTTTATCTTCTAATTAAGAAGGTGACAGGCTAAGATGATAAAGACTGCTTAGACGGAGGAGCTGAGGAAATATGTGGTAAACAACTTTAATAAAAGGCTATTCATTTTAATCCCAATGTATTGCTTTCCCATAGTAGCATGTTGGGTCCCTGGTGTGTTTTATTTCCATACCAGTTCACTTCCAGGGCTGCATGTCGCTGCAGCAACTCCAAGTGACTGATTGCTGTTATTAGTTCTATCCTGGTGGGTCGGCTTTCTGCAAGCCCTCAAAGGCGCTGGCTGGTGCTAAAGGCCTCTAAGTGTGGATCTCAGAAGGTCAATTTTCATACTGAATAAAACAGAAATGTTTAGGGAGATAATTATAAAAGTCAATTCCTGAATTTTTAAATTCTGCAAACTAGATTTCTAGGTTAAAAACTCATCAGCACTAATAAAAGTGGCGTCTGTGTTCAGTTCTGAGGTTTAAATTAGCGACAGCTTCCAGAAAGTCTCCAGAAAGCTGCACATTCAAACAATAGCCTCCAGTTTCATTTTATGACTGTTCCACAGCCATAAATAGTCTGCAGGTATATAAGAGCCAAGTTACTTTCACTGCTCTCTCTGCATTTCGCCCTCCAGGCGCTATGCTGCACCATTACAGCTTCTTGCTTCACAGTGATTGATATCATGTGTTCTTTTGATTTAACCGACCGCTGGACGCGTCCCCGTGCCTGTTCGTCTCTAACTGCTGGACAGTGAGTGTGTTAATCACCAAACGGATGCAGTGATGACGTCATGGGGACAAATGCAGCTTCCATCATCACTGGACACCAAACTGGCAGTTTTGGCAGGCGCTGCCTCCCCTTCAGCTATCCATAGTGGGGGCTATGAAATATGGACAGCAGAAAATTGAGATTCATCAGGCACGCCTGCCTTGCTCACTGAAATCTATATTCAATTTTAGAGCATCTGTCATGGCAGTGGCAGGCTGAGGCATGCTGGGATTGAGAATCACTTAAGTGCTCTGAAATTGTATGTAGTGGGTAAAAAATCTCTATGTTTATCTCTCAGTGTATTTGCCTGGTGATCTGCTGCAGCTCTTTCTTATTCTACATCTATGTGTGAATTGGTGTAAGAGGCCTGGCTGGCAAACAGAAAGGCTTTTGATTCTCAGATGAATCACATTCACAAGAGTTTTCAGCCTTAAATCCAGCCTGAAACCAAAGTGAGTCTTAGATTTCATAAGGCTGCTGTTTTCTAACATCCATACTAGCTAAACCAGTTAATGGACAGTGGTATGTTTATTATGGATGTGTTCATATACAACATGGATTTAGGACATGAGACGTTATGTCAATGTTCAGGAGGAGCTGGTGAACTTCATGACCCAGATGGCATCATGAGGAAAGAATATTATGTGGAAATATTGAAGCAACATCTAAAAGCATCAGCAGGAAGTAAAAGCTCAGGACAATGACTCAGAAAGGTGGTTAAAATGTGACTTAAAGAAAATAAAGTTCATGTTTTAGTGTGACCACCACAAAATCTGATCCCGATCCTTCAAGTCCTGAAGACCTGACCCAGTCAGACCGGGACTGGGTCAGGACTGGACCAGAACTCCAGAAAACTAGAGCGAGAAGGTCTGACCCAACAGAGAGGTCAAAGGCCACGCCACCAAATACTGAACAAATGGAGGGAAACTTCTGATTTCAAAGACATTGATTAATAAATTCAGTGTATTATTTCCCTCATTATTGAGCCATTTATCAGACAGAAGACATGAATAATTCTGGCTTTTATTTCCTGTAAATGGAAGCTGCATAAAACCTCTTAACCCTGGAAAACCAAAGGCTTGTACTGAAAATGATTTCCTTGTTAAATGGTCGATCATCATCCGAAGAAACTGCAATACTTGAATTATTTAATGTTTTCATGCTAAATAAAACCAAATAAAATCGTGAAACCATATTACGGCTACATACAACAACAAAGACAGATTAAAACTGTAAAACGGCAGAAGCCAGGATCACATCTACAGAAACACAGACTGGTTTCCTCTGTTGCTGCTCTGAGGTGTTCATGATTAAGAGGAAGGAATTGGCTAATTATCTTCAGAGCACCGGGGCACAAAGGTCAAGGTTTTATCTGCAGCTTTGGTTTCCAGCGGCGGTGCAGCAGGTCAAAATGAGGCTGAGCATTCTCATTACCGGCCATTAGGCTGAAAATCTGTCAATAATGGAGCCGCTGGAGTCGTGTGTCCTTCTGACACACACAGCATTAAACATGTGGCCCTCTGGCTGGGGCCCTGCTCTCTCACCTGATGCTTTCCTTCTCTGATATTGGAGGAAATATGAAAGCTGATGGTAAATGTTGCTCTCATCTGCTGACCTCAGTTTGTTTCACTGCAGCTAAAAGCTCCACAGGAAAACAAAACATCTTTGCTACGAACATGGAAATAAACTTTTTGGTTGATAAAACTGTGTGAATAAGTTATGTAGGCTCCTATGTTTATGGCCAGGTCCACACAGCAGGATCTGACAGCAGTCAGACTTCATGAAACGTTTCCGCCTCTGAATGTGCAGAAGAAGAACGCTGACGTCACGCAGCAGCGCATCGTTTATGGGTCGATTTTAACGTTTATTTAGCACTGAGACAGCATCGTCACAGCAGCACAAAGTAAGCTAATAAAAAGAAAACGGCCAACAGCAACGGCTTTTTGTGGAGTGTTGAACTGCAAATTCTGCTTGGATGAAGAGCCAGAAGTCTGAAAGCGACGAGCTTCACTGATTCTTTCATCATTTTATGGTTATAAATTTCATTCATTGTTTATGTCCAAATTTACTGCGTCTGACTTTTTCTGGTGCAGAGCGGCTGTGGAGTTTGGTCAGACTGCAGATGCTTCGAAATCAGACACATGTCCAAAATATGAGCCCATATGGAAGAGGCTGAGCTCTCAGATCTGACGTCTGGGCGGACAGGTCAGAGTCGGGCCGATCAGAAGCAGCAGGTATGGGTCACATTTTCCTGCTGTGTGAACGCAGCTTATAGTTTCCTGTGTAAATTTGGACAATTTTGTGTGAATTAGTTAAGTTCTGCAATATTTTGCCTAAAATCATCACAGAGCCCGTTCAGGTAGAACCGTCTTCTCATCAGGTTTAAATTCATCTCAGTCTGCCATAAATATCGACTGACAGATTAACAGTTTTTACCAACTTTACAGTTTATAGATCTACTTTGATAAAAATGTCCAACTTTAATAGACATCCAAAATTACTGAGGATTGAATTAATTATATTTTATCAGAATCAACTTGTAAATAAATATTTGTGGCTGGCCTGTTATTGATTCAATAATAATTTAACATGTAGATTTTTGCTTACTGAGGGAATTCAGCTCCTCCGTCTGTTATTGTTCAAACATAAAACGACTTCCATCTTTGCGGCTCGCCATCAGTCTGTCTGCAGCCCAGAGGATGCATAATGGCCTCCGTAAAGCTCTTTATTAGTCTATGGTGAACAATGAGCCATGTCAGCTGACAGAGGGAGACCCCCCACTCCTCATTTCCAAACACTGGAACCCAAGGAAGTGACAATCAATAGAAATGCTTCATTTGTTTTATGTGTGCTGCACACACCGCAGCACAAACACACTCCCATCACTTTGTCGTTTTAACACATTTCCACCCACAAACGTGCCATTTGTTGGGTCTGCAGGCTTGTTATAGAGGCCAGATGCAAATGATTACAACAAAAAACATTTATATGGTTCTGTGTGCGAGATTTTCTCAACCAGTTACTCTTAAAAATTGAATATTATGCAAAACAAGAGTTAAACAGTGAAGGTGAATGTTAAGCAGACAAAGAGACGTTTTGTTGATACAAGTAAGAATTTTGTTAAAAATGAAAACATCTGAAAAGTAAAGGCTGCTGCAGGTTTTCTGTAGCATCATTTATATCAGCTAGATACACGTTTTATTTTAAAACCCTCAAAGCTTTTGTTCATTTTTGCTTCCAAAACTCAAGAAATTAAAGTTTTTCCTCAAGTGCAGACTACAAAAATAAAATAATGATACTTATTTAGAATATATTAGGTTTCTACTTTACATTTCCAATTAACATTCAGTTGACAATAAGTTGCAACAGTTTTTAATTGGAAAAATAAAATGTTTTCTATGTTTAATCAGCCCATAAAGACGTGAAGCTGCTGCAGGATGTGGCCCAGAAGAACCGGAGAGCGAAGACTCCCACCTGTCACACACACACACACACACACACACACACACACACACACA
>NW_006799978.1:3118439-3121895 GCF_000485575.1 Poecilia formosa | reverse complement strand
GGAGCTTTGTGGACTTGGACGAGGCGGCCGGCGCGATCCGATCCAGATTAAATGGAAAATAATAGATGAAGATGGAAGTTTTAGCTTTTATTTAACCTATAAAATACAACATTTTGGATCTTTTACCCTGCAGGTCAAAATTATTCGGAGTATTCTGAAAGTGAGGTTCAGTTTTTCCATTCGATCAACCATGTTGGGACATCAACGCACTTTTAGTTCAGTTAGTTTTAACTTTGCATCCATCTGTTAATTTAATTTAAACAGCCTGATAACCAGAAATTGTCGTTTGTCAGCTAAGAGATTCATTCTAACCAATCATTCATAAGAATCCGTTTAAATGCCTCCTGATTCGTTGCTGTATTATAAAACATTCAGAATCTGTTTTCCTAACCAGTTTGATTTCATTGATCCGTTTTCTCAGGGTGAAACCCTGAGTGGACATCCTGGTGCGTTTAACTACTTTTCATCGGATGCAACAATTTTACAAACATTGTTGACATTTTGAATTATTATCAGCGATTCTTGAGCAACGTTTCTCTGGTTTGATTCAGTTTAGGTGAGTTTACTGAGAAAAGTTATGTGGAAAAACAGCCTCATCCTCACAGAAGCTCATAACGAGAAGCAGCCTTTAAAAAACGGTATTATTGTAAGGTTCGTTCCAGAGCTTGAGGTTTATGAAACTTAATGAGATTTTCAATAAACGTGTATCTTTATGCTGAGTTTGATGCTGAATGTTTAATAAGCGGCTGATTCCTGAAACCTTTCTAATAAGCTGACTGTAAATAAAAATGTTCTGCAGATATTTCTGTGCTCTGGTTGCTGCGGGGAAGGCAGGAGGAAACGCTGCCAGCAGGAGGCGCTCTGTTCCCCGGCTCACTGATGGAGTTACAATCTCCTGCAAACACACTCAGCACCTGGACTGAGCTGGGAGAGTATTCACACCTCCACATAGTAAAACTAACAGACTTCAGCATATTTACTGGGGTTTTATGAAAAGGCGAGTGCATGGTCATGTCATGGAGTCACATTTCACTGCAGCTACACCAGCAATACTTTGGATTCGGTCTCAACCAGCTTAACAGACCCAAACACCAACATTTATTCCAGTTAAATTTTACTCAGGTTCAGTCAAACTGGATGGAAATAATCCTGGTTTGGTCCAACCTGACCTGAACATTTTCAGCAGGTTTTCTTAACATTGCTCTGAAGATCTGAATGATCTGCCGGGCGTTTTGAGGATTAACACAAATCAGGTCAGTGAGATCACAACAGATAAACTTCAGCTTGTACTGGAGACATTTCCTCTTTAAACAGAAATGTCATCATAACCTCAAGTAGCAAACACAAGCCGTTCATTTGAAATCTGGATTGTGGGGAAAATTCAACCCCGGAAAAAGGGGCTGTGTGTGTGTGTGTGTGTGTAATTCTTCAAATACTGAAAAACATACTATTGTGCTTGTAATAAGCATGACTTTTAAAAGTACAAGGATTTACTAAAGATTGATTATGTTTAACTACAGACAGAAGTTGAAGATTAAAGCTCCACTTTAATCTCCATCCCTGTTGCAGTGATATTATTTGGAAGCAAACTGTGTTGCTGAGTTAATGATCATTTAATGAGCAATTCATTTTAAGCTTTATCTTATAAAAATGAAAAGCAATCTGAAATGAAAATCATATTCCATTGTCCTTAAGTGAGATAAAGCCCAAAAGGCAGGATGGTAGTTTAAGGAGTTTATTTGTTCACAGCGTCGCCTGAAATCAGGAAGCTGTAATCAACTCCATAAACATTAAAAACATTTCATCACTCTGGACTTTTACCAATTAAAGAATCCCTCACCAGGCTGTGGAAAGCATTCAGGCCCTTACAGATTTATTCTGTTTTACTGTTTCACTCCAGGCAAACATTTCAGATCATTACAGAAATATAAAACTAAAAGAACCTGATCAAATACATTTAAAAAATATTTTTTCAATGGATGATTTCGACAATGATTTTATTTTGAAATGTAACCAGAAGCTCTGAGAGAAGCAGGAGAAGTAAATGCTCAACATGTCCTCTGATATGTTACATGAAACTAAATAAATGAAGATCTGATTCCAGAGGAGGAAACCAGCGAAATCTGAGGAAAAGAAAAAGTCGACTGACTGTCGTTAATCTGGTCCAATCAGGCGTGACGCCGGAGGAACGTCATCCGATCGATTCTGTAACCCCGCTACGACATGGAAGACTTTTAAAATCTGTCAGCCTCCTTCATGCCGACAGTCAGGCGCTGCTTAAGTGGCGCCATCTAACCAGTGGTGTGTCCAGAACCTGGTTCTGTGTCCAGAACCTGGTTCTGTGTCCAGAACCTGGTTCTGTGTCCAGAACCTGGCTCTGTTCCCAGAACCTGGTTCTGTTCCCAGAACCTGGCTCTGTTCCGTTTGTTGCTGCTCTGGACGTATCGATTCCCCAGTGGACAGTTCTTTGCTCATGGATGCGTTGTCATTTGTCAGCGATGTGAGCGAACCAATTACAGGCCTGTTCACAGGCAGCACAACAGGCTCATTTATTATTTATAGATAGATCCTAACGATGAACGTCAGAGACAGCTATTCTTCACTCGTTCCCCAGGAGATTCTACATGCATGCTGCCGAGCGGCCCGCTGCATCACTTAGCCTGACGACTGTCGATAGGAGGAGAGAGTCCCGCAGAACGCATCCCAACACCACATTTACTGGGATTTATTACTCTGACTGCATGGAAAAAGTACTGGAGAAACTCTCAACATTTAAAAGTAAAATTAAACCAAAACAATCTCTGAAGTGACTTCTTTACTCTAGAGAGGATTGTTAGATGCAGATTTCCTTTTGCAGTTTTAGTGGATCCCAAGTCTTCAGAGTATCCAACTAATTTATTAAAATCATAAAGAGTTCAGACTTGTTCTGTGACCAGTAAAATAAACATTTGGGTGGTTTAGTCAGCTGACCAACAAAATGCCTTCAGAAATCACCCGATAGAAAACCTGAGACTGGAGCTTCTCCTTCCAGCAGGACAAGCAGCCTGAACATCCAGCCAGAAATGTTTATGAGTTAGGTGGCCTAGTCAAAGCCCAGAAATAAATCTAGCTGTTTGTCTCTGGCAAGTCAAAATCAAGCTGTTGTATAAAAATGAGCAAAACTTCAGACTCTAGATACTGATTTTTTTATTTTCCATTAATTTCACATTTCTGGCACCACTGTCTTGTTTTAAATATAACATGGAAGAATAAATATTAAGGTTTGTGGTTGTAGCATGATTAATGATCGAAGGTTTCTGAACCTCCATCCGTCCAATTGATAGATTTACTGTAATTTTTCTGTCTTTATGAATCATACAAGCATTAAACTCCTAACTAGGCCTGTCACGATATCACATTTGGCTGAGCGATTAATTGTCTAAAAAATTATTGCAATAAACGATAATATTGTTTCAA
>NW_006799978.1:3111281-3118025 GCF_000485575.1 Poecilia formosa | reverse complement strand
TTTAGATCGTTGGTCGCTCTAAGATTGTCGCTGCTGATTTCGTAACCGATCATCCTGCAGTGTAGACCGTCGTGGCCGCTCTGATCTAAATCAGGGGTTTTTCCCAAACTGGGAGCTGAATGCTGAATGTGACAGGTAGCCAATCAGAAAGCCGGATTCTCCTCCTGCTTTCTGAGGGGAAATTACGGAGGGGAATCCCAAACAGCTGACACGGCGCAACCCGAAGTCCAGCAGACATTGGAGATGATATGTGGAAACAACATGAATATTTATTCAACGTTTCGTGCAAAGAATGTAGAAATGACCAGGAGAGGAGTTGGAGCCAAATTGCTACCGCAGCTGATAAACCCGGTAGGTTTTCAGCTGCTCTTCGTTAACGTGACATAAATAGGTTATAATGATTTTCATTCAGTCAGGACTTTATGCTGCCTCTAGCCACGTGCATCACAGGTAGATTCTAGTAAAACACTGATTAATGCCTGGTATTAAAATTAGTTAATTGGACTTGTAGCCATTATTTTGTGCCCATGTGGCTGGACACCACACGGCAGGACGAACCGATTGAACCGTTATACCCAGGATTTCTGTCGGCTAATGTCTCTCAGGTTTTGAAAATGGCCCGACAACTCCTGTAGTGTGAGCTGGACATTAGACTAAGGAAATGAGGAAGGGAGGGTCAGTGGAGAGCACCGGAGCTGAGCGTTTTTTCATTCAGTGTCATCAAGAGAAAGAAAAAAAAGTCAGGAAGAGACGATAAAGCCGATAATTAAAATGAGGTCGATAGGTTTAATTTATTGTGCGATTAATTGATTTATCGTTTATCGTGACAGGCCTACTCTTAACATGCATCCACATATTTAATTACAAACACTTCCTACTCTTCCAAAAACAACCCAATCTAAGCTTTATCCAAAAAGTTGCACAAATACCATCAACTAGATAAACTGTGAGTTTTGAGCCGCTGACAGATTCTCCAGTGAGACCAAACCATCTGCTTCTGTTACGAGTAAAACCCACAGCCAGAGGAAAGTGGAGCTGTGGCCTGGAGGTCACAGAGTCGGGAGACTGTTGGTCAACATGAGAGAGTGACGACTCCATTAGGCATTCACCAAAACAACACAGTTTACCAGGACGCCGTCAAACAGCTCTCCTTTCAAAGCAGAGTCCAGCAGACACAAACAGCAGTAAATAAATCAGACTGGATCACGTTTCCTACCTGGACCGTCCGACGGTTTACCGACAGCAGCACTGCTCCTTCCACCACTACGCAACCAGAACCGGACAAGCTGAGGCAACAACCACCGGAGCTATTTTAGTCCTGAACTTCACCTTCCATCTCAAGTCTCCCAAAAAATGTTGAATATTTTCCCCCCAAATGAAACAGAAACAAGAAGTAAAACCAAACGGATCCAAAAGTGTTCTATGCCATAAGATCAGAAGACAGAGGAGATTTTTCCACACAGCACACTGAGAATCTATTTGTTAGGTGGTGGAGGGAGGGGGCGTGATGGAGGTGAGTGGAGGGTTGCACTTCTGGTATCAGGTGTCTCCTGCACTTTTCAAGAGAGATGGTAATGCCAGCATGTGGGGCCTGTGGGCAAATTAAATGGAGAGACAGAAAAATGCATTATTGATCAGGGTGATGCAGAAGTGTCTCGCTCACAGTACGGGATCAGGTTTGGGTTCAGGGTAATTAATCCTCCGGCCTGAATAAAAGCACAGGAACTGATCCGCAGCCCGTCTCTGCTCCTGCTTGTGTTTAAGTCTGTTTTTGCCTCAGCACCGTGAAAATAGGTCGCTAGCTCGTGGGCAAAACCGGTCCAAGGCACCACTGGGATAGCTGGGGCACACTTAAACACACACATGCCGTTTCCTACTCATGAACACCCACAAGCACGCAGAGAACCGGGTAGGAAGGTGAAATAGACGCAGAGAGCACCTGTGCATCTTTCTTTTCTGCCAATTGAGCGAAGCAGGTGTCAGATTTAGCCTGGAAAGTGAAGCGTGTTGAATTAGACTCTGTAATGCTGCTCAAAACACAGAATCCGTTCACCAGATAAACCAAGACGTTCATGTTCTTCATTTTCCTTTGTCCTTTATTTGCTTTGTTCCTCACTTGGAATAAACACAAACCTGAAATTTCTTCCATCTGCCAGTTTTTTTATTTATGGAGCTGCTTGCAAAGCATTTTTACCTAATTTTGCATTTTCAGTGGGATTAAAGTCTGGACTTTGAGTAGGCCGTTCTGACACCTGAATCTGCTTCATCTAAACCATCCATCGACTCTGGCTGCATGTTTATGGTCGTCTTCCTTCTGGACGGTGACCTTTCACCCCACCAGCCTCCAAAAGCTTTTCAGCTTCACCCTGAATTTACCTCCATCCATCTTCCCTTCACCAGGCCACTGCCTTTGATTCTCATCTCCCTTCATCTGGGATTCCTCCCATTGAGCTAAATTTTTCTGGTTGAATTTTAACCAATCGGTGATCAGGAGGAGGATCTCTGTTACATCACATACATCACTGCTAAACATCAGCCAGGCTAGTCTTCCCTACCCCCTCAGGATGATGCTGCCACCACCATGTTTCACTGTGGGGATATTAGGGCGATGTGTGGACAACTTTTTCATGAAGGGCCAGTTTTCCTGTTATCTGAGCGAAGCGGCTTCTGCCACATGTCTGCTTCTGTGGCTTGTGGTAAAATTTAAAATTGAAATGGGTCTTATGAGATTCTTGACTCAGGACTTTTTCATTTCCCACTTTTAGCAAACAGTCAAGTTTGTGAAGTGCACCACTAACAGTCATCCTCCTGAGTGGTGGATCTCTGCAATCCATCCAGAGACACCATGTTTGTCTGGACATCTGCAGAACGTTCTGGACGTCTCCAGAACATTCTGGACGTCTGCAGAACATTCTGGACGTCTCCAGAACGTTCTAAAACTGAACTGAAAACACAAACAAACTGATTGATAGCCTGATGTTTAAGAGACTTTTCCTTGTATTCTTATTCTCCGTTGGTTTTAGGCCATGTGCTGCTTCAGCTCAACACAAAGGCCTGTTTGTATAAATTTGCAAGTCATTATTCGTCATCATGAATTCCAGTGCTAAGAACTGGAGCAGATGATCATCTTTATGCACTTAGAAATTAAAACACATCAAAAGATCCCATCAGCTGGTTTGTGCTGAAATGGGTCGGATCCTCGGTGTGTGTGGGCCGATGCTGCACCTCTGCATTCCCACAATGTCTCCTACAACCACAGTCAGGGTTTTGAGCCTCCACCACCTTTACAAATGCAGACACTTTCTTCCATACAGACATTTTGATGATGCAGGACGTTTCTTTGTTGATCTAATGAGTTGTATTAATATAATCTTTTGCGTTTTCCTGCTATCTTTAAAAGACACACAGGTTCACACATAGCCGTCCACCGCAGATACCACCTATGTTTTCCAGAACAACTGTTCCATCCGTCTTTCCGAGTGTCACCCAATTAAAGCTTTTTGCCTGTGATGAAATGAACCAATTAAGCAGAGCACTTCTGCTTGGGCAGAGATCCATCTCCTAATGGGTGAGACTCGCTCACAAGAACGGCGCGTCCGGATCGCCTCTGCACCTCATTATCATGCGGCTAATAGCCATCACTCACACCAACTAGGCTCACACTCGCACCAAGCAAATGGGCATCCATCCATGAGCTTCGGTGAATCATAATGCTCCAACATTTGATTATCTGGAACACAACACAAATATGGTCCATGGTGGCAGATAAAATTAGATGGGTTCAAAAGCACAAATACTCAACGCTGAACCTTTGTTGCAGAAAATAAGATGACAAAGGGCAGAACTGAATCAGAAAATATTACAGAGTGAATCATTTAGACGTTATTAAATAATCCTCCTGACTCAAGTCGTTTTGTTCCAGGTAAATCATTCACCATCAGGGAGAGAAATCACCTTCAAATGGTGGTTAAAGAAACACATCAATTATTCAGATTCATAATATAAATATTAATATTAAAAACTTGCATTGGAATATTTTTATATTTTGCAGTCCATGCTGAGCGTATTGTGACTGGATGAGGGAATCATCTCAGCAGCGCCACCTGTCAGCGATATATTTACAGTTCAGTTTCAAACTGGTCATCTTTCCTTTGGTTGGTTGTTAAATATGAACGAGGAACGACTAAAATTCAACTGATAAATACAGAACAGAGTGAAACACAACTTTTAATCTGTAGTTTCAGTTTTACTTGTTAGTGTAAAAGGAAATAACATCTTTGTCAGCTCTTACAAAGGGTGTTAATGTTGAATCAGAAAGTTTCTTTATAGATTTGAGACACATTTTGATTTATGTTATAAATTTCAGGATAATCTTTTTCCATTAGGTCAACATTTGATCAGGTTTGTGGGTCTAACTCTGTTAACAGAATGGAGGACTTTACTTTGTGATTTGTGCATAACTGAATCAGCTGCAGCGTTCTAAGAGATTCCTTCTAGCATTGCTCCAACACACTGGGCTCTTTACGAGGCGCGGCGCGGCTAACTGGGTTAGCCCCTCCATCATGAGCCGCCGCTCTGACTGATCACACATGAGGCAGCAGGGTTCAGGTCCTGCTCAGATCTCCGTTTGGCACCTGGAAATCTAACCTCACCACAAGAGTCTGACCCACTTCCA
Source organism: Poecilia formosa (assembly GCF_000485575.1). NCBI lineage: Eukaryota > Metazoa > Chordata > Actinopteri > Cyprinodontiformes > Poeciliidae > Poecilia > Poecilia formosa. Next base: position 3,113,350 of record NW_006799978.1, on the reverse strand, counting down.
TGAGTTTTTGTTGCCAAATTATCCAGAACCTCCAAATAGTTCTACTAAAAGACTCGGGTTTCATTGCAGCCGTTTAGAAAACAAGTAGAACAAATGAGAGTAAAACACTGGAAAACAGTGACAGGCTACAACAGCTCCTTTCAGAAAACCAACACCATCTGGGATCCTTCAGCTGAAACACACTCAGCTCTGAAGATGCGTTATTGTCAGGATTATATCTAAATGCAACAAAATAGATTACAAAGTTATTATGTTTTGTTCCATAGAAGACAAAACATGAGCGTATTAAGCCTGGACAGAAAGTCTGGTGTCTAGAAACTTTTTGAATTTTTTCATCCCTCATTTAGTTAATCATGACTTTTGGTCATGACCAGGTCATGTTAGTCTGAGAGAGGCGGAGCTCTAACTAAGGGGCGGAGCTCTGACCGAGGGGGCGGAGCTCAGACAGAGGGGCGGAGCTCTGACTGAGGGGCGAAGCTCTGACTGAGGGGCGGAGCTGTGACCGAGGGGCGGAGCTCTTCTTAGTGATAACGCTCCATCCTGGCAGCCATGATCGACCGTGGTGCCTTGGTGTAGGTATCGTCTGAAATGTTTATAAAAAGGAGCCGTGTTTATAGATTTTTATGAATTCGGCTGAGATTCCTGAAGATCGGTGAACAGTTCTGTACTTTGTGATGTGGAAACTTTTCTCTGTCTGTCCTGGAGAATCGTCACGTCGACAGTTTGAAGGTGACCGGCTCGCAGAACCATTAGTGTTCATCCCTCCTATGAACAGGGAACTTTTACAGAGTCCCATCAGCGCGGACCGACAGAAACGTCAGATTGACTGATTTTAAAAGCTGATTGGCTGTTTGATCACTTCAGTGTCACTTCCTCTCTGAGTTTGAGTCCAGGTGGCAGAAATGAAAGTATTTGAGAACAAAATTGCCACTCGTGTTTTTTACTTCAGCTTGAGGTGTGCTGATGTTAACTCTAATGTGTAAAACAACCTCTGCTTTATGGATATTAGTGCTGCACTGTATGCATTTTCATACAGCAACAACATCGTTTGAAGGTTATAGAGTGTAGCTTCTGTCCAATTTTGAATTTTGCATAGTGGAACAAAACTCCTGAGAGATGTAATTTGCAGAAACCAGAGGTGGAGTGGGCACCAGCGGCTCACTTTACCCCCAAGAACGGCAGCTTTCAGCGAAGGTTAGAGCTGAGCCGCTGCACTGAAATATACAGATAAAATATGCTACAGGCATTTCATAAAGATCTCATAAAGAACCACAACAAGACCAAAAATATGTCTTCTTTAGAAATATGAAAAATCTCCTTATACTTGTTATCAAAAGAGTATGAATTTTTAATTTTTCTCACATCATTCAATATTCATTAAAAGTGCACTGGAAAGCTCATATTTTAACTATTTATAGTTGTTTACTTACAGCTTTGACCTCAGAATGATTACATTATCTATAATTTGTAGAGTGTGCTCACATTATGAATATTTCATGGCAGAGGTCTGAATCCTGCCCTGAAGATTCACAAGCAGCGTAAAGAAGCATTAAAATGTTTCGACGCTGCTGTTAAAACCAACAACAAATGAGAAATATAAAATTAGATGCTGCAAATATAGGTGACAGAAATATAAATATCCGTAAAGATCCAGCGATGCTTTATGAGTTAATTTGATCCTGAATTTAATGGATGACGTTCCTCATTTAGGTACTGAAAAATGGATAAGCTCTGTTTAATGTCTTTTTGTGTCTTGGACAAAACTCTTCTCTCATCTCGTGTGTGTGAGTGTGTGTGAGTGTGTGTGTGTGTGTGTAATCACAGCCTGCATCTCTGAGATTAGCTCCCTGTTCTCTGGCTGCCTGAAGCTCTCTGGATGTACAGTAACAATTTCTAACAAATTCTCACGTTCTGATTTATTATGGTGCTCTGGAAGCCGCCCCGAGAAGGATGAGTATTTATGTAATAAACATACACAACACAGACTCCCTGCTTTACATTTTGGTAACGTTATGCAAAATAAATTGACTTTATTTATTAATGTAAAATAAATAAACTACAACCCTCTG
>NW_006799978.1:3039757-3110627 GCF_000485575.1 Poecilia formosa | reverse complement strand
TTGTTTCTGCCCCTGCTCAGGCATTCTGCCCCTGCTCAGGCTTTCTGCCCCTGTTTCTGCCCCTGGTCAGGTTTTCTGCCCCTGTTTCTGCCCCTGCTCAGGCCTCTTGAGTTCATATTCTTTCCTTCCTCCAATCAGAAGTGGCGACATGCTGCAGTGCTCATTTTTCTGACACTGACAGGCTGGACAGACTCTTAGCACTGAGTGCTTTTCAATTCTTTACGCCTCTAAGTGTTAATGGGTGAAGTGTCTATTTTTCCTTTTCTCACGAGGACAAACTTAAACCTGTGATAGTAAAAATGTTGACAGTATATCTGTTAAACAGCAGCTTGGGTAAATTATGGTCTGGAATAATTTGTAGTCACATTTTGACTGTTAGATGATTTTGACAAATTAAATTCTTATAAACTGGATGAATCATCTGAGAAGTGGACTGATTATGACTTTACTGTTTTATTTGAGATTAAACCCCCACAGACCTAGAATAATACTGTTTGGTCAAAATTTGGTTCCTCCACTCAAACATTCACAAAACCTGATAACCCAGAAGGGTTATCACACACACACACACACACTGTACACACACACACACCCCACAGGCTCTCACAGTGATACCAAGGTATCAGCGTACCCACCTAGAGCTGAAAAGATTAATCGGGTTAATTGATTATTAAAATAATCTTCAACTAATTTAGTAATCACATCACTAACTGGAGTAAACAGTCTGGAAAACCCTTTTGCTGACAGAACAACAGAACGGGAATTCAGCCAAATCTGTACAAAAATAAACACATTTTGCATTTAGGATAAAAAACCACAGTTGTCAATGGTTCACATTCTGTAGAATAAGCATCTTTTGTTATGTAATTATTAAACAGAGAATTAAAAAATAACCACCAGATCGGCCACTCGCTGATGGATCTTCAGAAATCTGGGACTTTCTTTAAGAATCCTTTGCAATAAAAATTTTCACTACTGAGTACAATAAAATTGTTACAGGAATTTAATGATTTATTTGGATCTTTTAATGTATATGTTTAAAAAAGGATTCTGGAGAAATTTTATTTCAAATAATCAATAGAATGATCGATTAGTAAAATAATGGCTCCAGTCAACCACCAGCAGGGTCGGTTTGGCCTCCGGATCTCCCTAAGTTCACTTTAACCAATAAACTGAGATTCTCTGGACAAACAAGACAAATCTAGTGTCAGTTTAATGGAAATGTTCCTGCAACCAGGTGAGAAACAGAAAACTAAGTTTAGACAGCAGGAACGTTGCAACCAGAAACGAACAGACACTACACACAAACTTCCAACAAGCTTTGCAGAACAGATTCTGCAGCAGAAGCAGCAACTCAGCACAAACTCCCCATGGAGGCCGCAGCACAGCTTCAGAGGTCAGAGGTCACGCCTCAGGGGCGGGGCTGTTTTGGTCCAACGCGGCAGCAGGCCTCATCAGTATTTATATTTATACAACAATTCGTGTTTCTACATTTACTACTTCAGGTGCAGAGCCAGCAGTGTTTTTGTAAAGCAGTTTGTCTGTCACACATTTCCTCAGAGGAAATTAAATGTTGTGTTTTTCCTTGAAGACAATAATGTCAGGTTTGAAGAAGAGGAGGAACACGCAGTCAGAGACGCTGTGCACCTGGAGCCGCTGATGATTCAATCTTCTGCTCAAGGGTGTTTCAGCAGAGATGGCTTTATTTTGCATGAGAACCATGAAATCTCAATCAGGAGATTGTTCAGCTGAGCAAAACAAACCTGCTGCCCCTCCGCCATTAATCAGAGGCATCTGATGCATAAAAGGTTACTCCAATATCTCTTATTACGGTGAGTGGGAAAGGTTTCCAAGATCCAGAGAGGAACTGTCTTGTTCCATGACTTTACCAGTAATATTCTCTCCGCCAAATAGGAAAATAAAACCAGCAGACATGTTGTTCCATACTGTAGTTTTCCTATGCTGTACAGTGGCTACTGTAAAAACTTTAGAGCATGTTTGCAGCTTTGTGCTTTTGTTAAAAAGATGTCTGCTGCAGACACACGTGCCAGTACATCTGGTCAGAAACATCTGGATGCCACTTAGCTGAAATTAGGCAGCAAACATCAAATATTTTCACCTGAATTAACAAAGCGCTCCATTTAGTGGTCAGAAAAACAGAAGCTGCCAACGCTGCTCTGCATGTTGGCTGCAGAGCGGCTGCTGCAGAGCATATGGCCTCTGACAGGAAGACGGTTCATTTACCAGACCTGGAGGTTCTGCCGCTCCAACGTGGTTAACCCCTGCAGCCGCTCAACATCTGACTGGAAATTCACAAACATTTAAAATCTCAGCAATATTCACTTAAAGTGAACTGAAACAATGGTAAGAAATATACAGATGTACACATTTCATGTAGTTACACTGCAGACCTTAAATCTCACCAATAACACTTTTTACACCAAGTATTCAAATGCTCAGAAGAAATGTCAGTAAACAAACTATTACAAAATATTATTTAAAATATATATTTCTAATATGCTAAAGTTAGTCATTTATTGGTGTCAATTTTAATGGCAGCTCTAAATGTGCACAGTTTACTAATTACAGGTGGAGGAAATTTTATCATGGAGGCTGTCAGATAAAAATATAAAACCTGAACTGACAACTACGGAGCCCTGATTACAATAATTACATGGTTGCCAAGCAGCAAAAGGTAAATACATCTTTCCATAATTCATTGCTTTACAGAAGAAGAGTTGGCTTAGAGCTCAGCTATCCAAACTTTTTATCACTGGATGAATTAAATCAAAAGTACCAGCAGGCCAGAAGAAATAAAACTATAGTCTTTGGTTTATCCAAAGCATACTAAAAGGCTGCCGCTCATTTACCTTATCAAAATAAAAGCATCAAGGGTAAAAAATATTTTTGGCTTAATTAAAAAAAAAGCATGCATTTCATTCTCAGGGAGAGTATTTGGGTCACTGTTCCTGTGAAAATGCTGTTTTTAGTCCAGTGTTATACATGGAGGAAAAGCAGATGTTTGAGCTGAAGTCACTGGACAGACGTGGATCTATTTACTACGAAATGGAAAATAAAAAAATCAACAAGTTTCCTTTTAAAACATGGTGATTAAAAGAAAACTCATCTTTATATTAAGCTTTAACGTCATCTCAGCTGTTTACATGTGCAAAAGAAAATACTGTTCTGCTGATCAATGGTGTAACACACACACACACACCCTCATATAAACACCAGTATATAAATATGGATTTGTACGTACAAACATGTAATCACAGCTGCAACTAAAGATATAATTACAGCTACATGTCACACACATTACGCTCTGCAGTTATGCTGCTAGGAGGAAACGGTGCAAATGATGAACAATTATCACAGTAACGTAAAACTCACATACATTTTGTTGTGCCTAACATGTTCTACTTTATTTTGTCTAGTTATTAGAGATAAAATCTCTCCAGGGGCGTCTGAGCTGCACTTTCACACTTATGGCTTAAGTTGAGACTTTTCTAACCTCCTGCAGTGGCTAGCTCTGCTGCAACACCACTTATTTTATTATTTGTCCAATGTGTATATCAGCTCTATAGTCAACATTTTGTTAGTACGTACATTTATAAGAAAAACATTTTCATGACTTGGCGAATGGTCGTTGCTACATGCACAGATGTTACCTCATTACGGCATTTAATTTATTTTCTGATTTTTCTTGAGAGCTCATAGATAAATACTGGCAGCCTCTTAGCTGCAGATTTATTTTTATTTATCTGCGTCTGCGTAATGCAGCGTATAGTTCCTTCATGTAGTGATTGATGCGGCCGACCGCAGACTGCTTCAATTTCTGCCTAATGGCCACTAATCAGACGAGTCGAGCTTCAACTTTATCATCTGCCAGAAAGAGGAGAGTCACACCTATTGTGCTGTTCTCTCATTACTCATGTAAATACACATAATGATCCTAAATGAACAACAACACACTGCCTCCTAGTTAATTGACTGTAGAACACAAAACAAGAAAAGATTTTTCTTTTTCTTGGATCTTTGATGATTTTTATGCTGTAAAAAAAAAAACAGGCATAAAAACAGGCTCCTAATATAACCACGACTTCCAGTTCAAATTAGGAAACATGCAGATGAGTGCTGGCATAGCTGTGCTGTTGTTTTACACACCAGGAAGTGAGCAGAGGTGTTATGAATGAGCCGGCTGCTTGTTTTTCTTCGGTGAGGTCACGAACCCTGATTGTTCCAGGCCTCCCACCTGGAACCACATGACGTCTTTTTACCGGAGCGCCACAAACAGAAAAGCTCCTGAGCTGGAACAGAAACACCAGGCTGAACGGCGTTTCTGGCCCAATTACACTTCTCCAGCTTCATGATTATTGGGGTGACTTTGGAAATGACAGGTACATGATTACAGTCATTTTCCTTTTTAACAAACTATTTGATCCTAAATTAGCTTGAACATTGGAAAAATGATGGATTTAACGATAGTTGGGAATATGTTGGTATATTTCTTCAAAGGAGGTTGAAGGTTTTTTATGCAAGAGGTTTTATTGATCCATTTATCAATCCATCCATGATGTATAGGAACCCGGTAGCTAAAGCTAACAGCTGAGCAGGATGCAGGATCCACTCTGAGCAGACTTTCAGCCAATGAGTAAAACCAACTCAAACAAGTTGATTTGACCCAATACTCCTTCTCTAATGTGTCAGATTTTTCCCTTTTGAATGCAGGGCTCATCTGATAAAGCAGAAATCCTACCAGGCTAATTCTTCATATAGATATTTCACATCGCCACATTGTTCTGAGCGGTTCAGCTCTCACTTCATTTGGATTTCAAATGAGACTCAAATATAAGGAAATGCAAATGGTTGAGAAAAGGGGAAACAAATCAAAGAGATCCATCACTGACCTCAATTTTCTGGGGCTACTTCATAATTCAGTTTGGTCTGAATACATTTTCTTGCTTCTCAAGGCAAGCCCCACTGATTTGCTGAAGAATCACAGTCGCCACTAATGAGAAGGGAATGATTGAAACTGTTTTAAGGCTTGTCATCCAAAACATAGATGTAGCTTTTTCACACTAGTGAAAAATATTTTCTGCAAACTGAAACTGTGGTATGAGAAAGCATCCATCTGCTGAAGTCCTCTTATCTGCGTCCTTTAAAGATTTATATACATGTCGACCAAGCGGAGGTTTAAGCTCTGGGTGTATAGATGGACTGTTTTATCTTTTGTTATTTACTGTATGAATGAACTCATGAATCATTAACTAAATGTCTATGAAGGGGCAGAACCAATACAGAAATAAATATTCTCTTTATTACAAGCCTGCGGACAGAGGAAACTACACAGATGAGCTTATTGTTTATTTTTCTCTGCTGTTTTTTCCTCCGTATCGTAGAAACGCTGGACTGAGCCACTTCAGTCAGAGACAAAGAGCTGAAACACAAATTGATGCATGTAGTTTCTCGCCCTCTGTTTTGGTGCATTTTCCTAAGAGGTGTTGGATGCCGAAGGTGTGAAATGATCATTACTACCCGCTGAAATCTGCCTACAACACCATGGCAACGGGAAACAAATGCAACCGCAAGATGAGCTGGGAAGACAAAACCCAGTAAGGACTGGGAGTGAACAGACACATTCACAGTGGAGTCCTGGATGGTTAGAACTCCGTACCAACCCGTAAATCAGAGGAGAGGCAGAGGGAAGCCAAGTCTGCAACTTTAGAGTTAAAAAAACATTTGGATTTTTTTAAATTAATGTGAAAGTTTCTTGAAATCAAACCAGATGAGAACAATGAGGTCATCATATCTGGGCGGTGAAACATCAATGATCTGAGACCAAAGGAGCATTTAGTGACACGTTTGATTGTTATTCATGTGGGACGGAACAAATAAAGCACATAAAACATTTTCTAAACCTTTCAGCATTTTGCCCTTTAATGAACTACGTTGCACTCGGTTACGTTTTTCACTGATTTTGCAGCTTTTAGACAAGAGGAAAAACTGTAAACCTGTTTATTTAGGTAGGACCTGGAATCAGATGTTTTTCTTTATTCAGTGATGAAAAATGTTGAGCTAATGAGAAAAGAATGTTTCCAATCAGAATGTAATGAGAAACTGCCAAAACTTACAAACTGACATGAAATATAATAATTTATTATCAGAGTACCAAGGTTTAAACATGAATATTATAGGAAATATGCCTGGAAACAGATTTAATTTTCTAAAAATAGGCATATTTAGGCATCAGCAGCATGGTTTGGCTCCCACTGAACGACCTCTGGACGCGTTAGACACTTGAATCATTAGGATACTGAGGCATCATTCACATCTTTTAGCTCATCTCTCAAAACGTGATTAATTCCACTTGATGACTTTGGAAAAAGGTGAAGTGAACTTGGCTGTCCTCCCACTGGTAGAGGTCTCTGCAGACTATTGCTTTCTAAATCATTTTTTTCTGAGGGGCAGCAGGGTTAAGTAGGTTCAACAGAGCAAATAAATAATGAATTCAATGAGGGTAATTAAGAACGAACAGCAGCGGAGCAGAAATGACCTCACCGTCCCTCACAAGGCATCATTCTTTTTAGAAAAACTTTATCCTCTTTACTTTCTACATTAACCTAATTATTATTACATTATTATCACTCATTTTAACAGTCAGCTCCACTGCTGTACTGGTGAACAACCAGTGCATATTAATTCATCTGGAAAATGACGGGATATAAATACGTTTTACTGAACGGCGGTTACATATTCAGTGGTTCTGATCCATCTGCAGTTTTAGTTGTTCCTCCTTCACATGAAGTTTCATTGCTGAATGCAACAGTTTGTCTGAAATGAGGTAATATGTGAATAACATTAGTTGTTCTGTGTTGTAATATTACAATATCTCCGTTTCAAACAAAAATAAGTATAAATGTTGACTTTTCTTCTGTTTCTCTACAGTTAAAACTGAACCATGTCTTTCAGTCTTGGAATATTATAAAACTTGCATAAAAGAAAAACCTGATTTTCTGCACCAGATGATTCAAAAAACAGGCTAAATGTATTTTCTAAATGTTGGTCTCATCATTACAATGTCTGGAAAATGTGAGCACGTCATTTTAGTGCAACACAAAATGCAAAAACTTTTAGACTTTAATTACATTTTATACAACCTTAAAATAACCCAAAACAATTAATGTCAAAGCATCCTATTTTCATTTCTAAGGTATTCAAAAATATATAGAAAACATAACATCTATAAGGCTGAACTTTGTTTCTGTCCTGTTTTTCTTTCTGGGTTAAATCTTTCAAACCAGAAAATATTAGTATATAAATAAACATTATTCCTTTTATATAATCTATATTTTTAATTCTGGACAGGCACAGAAATTCACTTTTTTCATTTTTTATTGTATAATAAAAAATACAATAATAATAATAATACAACAATAGAACTATTTTAGTGAGGTGGTCATTATAAAAATAAAACAGTTTCAAGGCTCTGAGACAATAGAAAACATAAATTTGAATGTTTTTTTCTTCCCTTCTGAGCATAATTTTTTTTAAAATATTGACATAAAACAAATATGTACAAAATCATGACTTGTTTTTGAAAATCACCAAAAAGTTTGTAGAGTCCTTAATGTTTTAAAAAATATATATATTTTTCTTCATCCAATGATTAATGGATATTTATATGAAATGATAAATATTGGAGAATTTAAATGAGAACATTTCTCTTCATTTAAAGATGTTCAGGCAGTGAGGGGAGCTGATTCTGGGCCGCAGCGTCAGGCTGAACAGGAAGCTGTTCTCCACCAGCTTCCTGTTCAGAAACATGGAAACATTTAGCAGAAAACCCAAAGTGCTCTGCCATTTCCATTCCAGAGCTGTGCACATTAAGATTCCCGTCAAGCCAAGCGCTTCAGACTTTCTTTTATTCATGGGGTGGATAACAGCGCCACAGCACATGACACAGGTCTCTACCCTCTTCTGCTTCGCTGCTCAGAGTCGCGCTCCAGGCTGGAGCCGCTCAGTCCGGCTGACAGCTGAAGCCGAGCGCAGCTGCTGGTCTGAGGACCTTCACTCCTCCCTCACACTGTAAATATCCAGATGACGGAGAGATCTGCTAAACATAACTGGTTCCCATTGATCTCCAATCAGCAGCAGAGTAAATCTGTTCTATTTACAACCGCTACTTAGCGCGCCGCTGCAGATGCAGTAAAGAAACGTGGCTGATTGGGCAAAGCCCGACACGAAGGAGAGAGATAAAGACAGAGAGGGATAAGAAAAACTCAGAAATAAAATGAACTTTCACACAAAATATGGTGCAATAGGACATGTTGATTAAAATATTTGGATTTTTATTTGTTTGTGTGTTAGATAAAAAGCAGAAAATGCTCAGATGGAGGTTTTCTGGGATTTTATCCTTTTGCATGAATTTTCTTTGAGTTGAACCAAACAGATCTGCAGTCTGGTAAAAGAATCAGATCCTTAAAGATTCCTGCTGTATTTGTTTTTTGTCACAAATGTTTAAGATAAATTAAAATGCAACAGAGAAAATAACCTGAGTCAATCCTAAATGATTTTAATCGATTCAGCCTGGCCTGAAAGGAAAGGTTTCTCTAAAACCAACACGATTATTAGTCATAATTGGCAGCAAATATTTCAAAGCTCTGCTTTACCACATTAGAAAGTTTTTTCCAGCCTGTTTAATGTCACAAAATGTCATCAGAACCAGACTTTGACTAGGACAGTGTATAACCTTCAATTATAGTTTGTTATTTTTGAGCCATTTAGAGACGAACCAGCTGGTGTGTTCTGGATCATCGTCCTGTTGAAGGTCACAAACCGATGGATCAACCATCTGGAGATCTAAATTCATGGGTTCATCAGAAAGTTGTCCAGGTTCTGACCGTCCCAGACGGAGACGGTTTGCCTTTAAATGATTAATGAGGTGTTCGGATGAGGAGCAGAGCTGCTGCTTCTCCTCATCGTAAGCAGTCAGAGGAGGTGGTTCAGGGTTCTGATCCGAACGCCTTCACAGTGATTCCTCTCAGGTTTTCTGGGACTCCAGTAAAACCCAGAACTTACTGGAGGAGCTGGAAAAGCCTTGGGATCCCAGGATGAGCTGGAGGGAGTCAAGATCTCCAAAACATGGAAGGCAATGGACGGGAGAACCGATCATCACGAGCCATTGTTTCAATTTCATGTCAGGTTGAAACTAATTCGTAATTTAAAGAACAATTGGTTTTATTTTCCTGGGTTATCTTTGTATTATGTTACAATATGTTTGATTATAAACATTTTAGAGCAAAAAAGACATTTCTAACAGGACAAATATTTTTTCACATATTTTCACTGTTTTTCATGAGCCATAATTCATCAAAAAGGAATGAAAATGTAAGTTAGGGCCTGGATTAATGCGCGGCAGTGATTTATCTGTTTGCATGCAAAACTCGGATGACTGGCAGAATATGAGAGAGGAGTGAGAAAAGCCACAGCACAGGTGTGAAGACCTATTGAAATTTTCACAATGACAGTTTCTTTACCTCATTAAATTATTTAAATGTTCCAAAAAGATGAAGACCTCATAGGAGGACACAATTCTCATCTTCTCTAAGCTCTGAAGATAAAAAATAAAGAAAGAAATCAGTCCAACCACTGAAAAGGCACAAAAAGCCTCAGGGAAGAAGCAGCAAAGGAAGAAGAAACTAGTTGACCCAAAGTTGACTCTGGATAAAAAGACATAAAAAAACCAAAAGATAATGTTTGACTGTCAAAAAATGTTATTTCCACACGTTGTATATTTCCATAAGTCTTCCAGATGACTGGGATCCCATTTGTTCTACATAATCAACACAGAGAAGACAAAAGAAACAGGATTTTAAAAACATGAGTCTGGAAACGACGTTCAGTAGGAGCATTATGCAAATAGCAGAACCTTCACAGCGTTTCTACGACACGCCAGGCAACATGTGGGGATTTTCAGCCCGACGTCGCTCCAGAACGCTGCAGTGTGTAAACCATCCTTGCTAGAATGTATTTGCATAGTTCTGATAAAGACATCATAAGCGCGGTCAGCCGGCTCACAGATTTCTCCCACTCCTTCCAATACATCTCTGGAGTCGTGTGTTAACTCCGCCTGGCAGCAGCGATCAAATCACGTTCCAGTGGAGAGGGGAGTGTGTGGGCGATCAGAGATGGCCAGATGAAAGCGCACAAACATGCTTTTGTTCCAGGGAGCGAGTCCCGATGCAAATAAAACAAATCTAACACAAGCAGACTCATTTAGATTTTCAATCCCAGCAATCAGAGTCTGTCGAAAAGACAAAAATAAAAAACATTAACAGAACCAAGAGAAATGATTTTCCTCAGTAAACGACAGGATTCCTTTAAGGAATGGATCACATTTAGCTTTTTAAAAAAACTCAAATCAACACCTCATTACTGAAGTTATCCTCATCATCCAGATGTATCTGAAATGAGCAGAGAGCCTTTGCACTCACTTAACAAGCCACTCAAAGAGTAATTACCAGATGGAGCAGCAGCCTGTGGTGTATTTCCTACAAGAACTTCTGATGTAAATTTTAATTACTGACAATGTCTCTCCTATTAGACATGTTTTCAGTCTGAACAGATTTTGATTGGACTGTGCAGGTCTCTGAGTCCCCATGAGGAGACGGAAATGCTGGATGAATTCACAGAGACTCGTCCTCAGATGTTGCGTAACGCAGCGGCGCTCTTTAGCTGCAAGGCTTTTCAGAAGCTCCTATTTCTGCTTGTTTCTTGGTCAACTTGGTGATTTGGGAATAACTGCTCTGTCAACTGTGTGTTTCATGTGGGCAGCAAAAGCAACATTTCTGTGGATTTTTCCTTTTATATAAAACTTTGGCTCCAAAATGCAGACGCCACAGAAAGTCGTCTTCCTTCAGCTCTTAAATGGATCTGACCTTCATCCACTCATTAGTATAATCAGCTGATTTAAATCTGAAGTCACTAAAACATTTTTAATGTGCTGTTTATGCAAACATGCATCCTGAAACTCATCTGTTAACTCAGCAAATCACTTTGCTTTGCTGCATGTCGAAAACTCTGGAACGTTTCAGCGTTTTGTCAACTTACAACCTCAAACTTTCAGATTTTACTGAAATTTTACCCGAGATCAACACTAAGTAGTGGATGATTACAGGGTGGAACGAAAATGAGACATGGGTTTCACATTTTAACAATCTGGAAAATGTGCAGTGGCTTTACTTATCTCCTTTAGTCTGTTACCCCAAAATAAAATCCACCTCTAACAGTAATGGAATAAAAAAATTCAACCTGTTTTGGATCCAGGAAGAAACGCAGCAACGGCTTAGATCAAATAATATTTATGTTACATAATGACCTAGTCAAACTCTGGACCGAACTGCGGCAGGACTGGAAAACTGATGTTCACAAACACTTTCACCCAATCAGGTTCGAGTTGTTTTGCTCAAGTGGAAAAAGATCTTCTGGATATAAACTCACTCTGCGGCTTAAATGTGAACACAAACAAGAGTTTTCAGTTTTTCATTCAGAATTTTGCTTAAAAAATGATCCTGTTTTCATTCTGGTTCAAATTATTGATGGTTTATTCCATAAAATCCTACTAAAGTATATTAAAGTTGGAGGCTGTAAAAGACAATGCACTGAAACTATTTACTGGTCATTTGCAGAATTAAATATTTAGCAATATTTCAACAGTGTTTTTGTCTACTTGTGGAGTTTAGTGGCCCAATCATGTTGGAAGTTACAACAAAGCTTGAGGAACCAATCAGATCCAGTTCTAGCTCCACCAAAGAAAAACTACCAGCTTCATCTGGAGCATCTAGTTACATATGTTCCTAAATACTGAGAGCATAAAGTGAGTCTCACCTCGATTCATTAGCGCTGGTTTTCTAACTGCAGCCAACTGAGAGCCATTAAAAGCTGCGACCACAGAGTCTGAAGCTCCTCTCTCCCTCTGCAGGTCGGTTTGTTTTTCCAGTCAGCCTGTCAGACTTCACTGCTCTCTGTTGTTTACTGTGGTTCTCATTAACAGCGAGTCCACTCAGCTCAAAGTGAAGACTGCAGCGCGGTGGGAGGACCAACACGGCTCAGACCAAGTAACGTCTGTCTCCTAGCTTTTCACTTAACAGATCACCCAAAAAATAAATGAGGAAACCATTTTAAAATCTTCAACTAAAGTTTTCCTTCTGCTTTTACTTTGATTTTCTTTCTGCTACTTTGCTGTGAATTTACAGAATAAATGGCAGTTAAAGCTGAAAATAAGACACATCTGCTCTGAGAAATGTTTAGACTTTATATTCGTTTTCCATGCCTGCTTAGTCCCTGCAGGCTGTTGTGATTATGGAGGGGGTTCCTGTCTGCAGCAGCATGTGCAAAAGTTTTAGGTCATTTATTTGAAACAGGCAAGCATTTACTGAACAGGAGCAACAGGAGCAGATGTAGAAAGACTGATTTTCATCTGACAGGTCACCAGGTCAACAGAGATACACAACGGCACACACACACACACACACACACACACACACACACACACACACACACACACACACACACACACACAGGCACACACACAAACTACCGGCAGTTTAGGCTAATTTGATTGTAAGGAGAAGCATGCAGAAACAACCCACAGAAAACATCACAGCGTTAGCAGCACCATGCAGCTGCACTAAAATCCAGGTTTGACATCAATCAGGTGGAAATTGGAGCAGCCTGGTGAAAGTAGCAGAGGCCTGCATTCAGAGTGACCCTGGTGTTGTGGTTCTTCTCTCTGACCTGCTGCAGAAACACACAGATGCAGGTGATGCCACCAATCAGGAAGGCGGAGCACGTCCTGCTGCTCCCTCCGTAAATCTAACAGGAGTCTGTACGTGGCATGCAGAGGCGCCTTAATGAACTCTATTCTCTACCATGCTGTTTAAAAGCCGATGTGACATTTAATTAACAGCAAAACATTTGGTAAGCATGCATGCCCTTTTCTGGTGCAGCCATGTTTCACAGCCCATTGCTCAGACAGAATCACAGAGCAGCAGCTGTCCTCTGCAGCGCGGCGCCGAGCGGCGTGGGACACGGCGCCGAGTGGCGTCCAAGCACCCTGCAACCACGGGACGGTCACAATGTCTCACTAATTTACCCCATAAGACAGGAGAGGCAGAAACCCTCCAAGCTGGGCTCCATTTGCATCCGCTGCTCCTCCTCATGCATGTTGATACTCGGCCTGTTACCGTCCGTTCTGCTTTCCTTCAAGTGACCAGAAGGACTTGAAAGGTGATGGCAGAGATCATTACATCACCAAACAGCCAGTGGCCATTGTTCTCAGCGACTGCCGTGGCGGATTACCACCGCTGGCCTCCACAGAGGAGCGGACAGCGCATGGGACGAAGAGGAGGAAGAGGAACGAAAAGAGCAGGAGGAGGAAACCACAGATTCATAACAGGAACTAGAAAATGTTCAGGAAAGGACAGAAATAGGTGGAGAAGATGTTACAATTAGTTGCAGTTTCTTTCTATCCAAACTGTTCTATCTGCTGGAATAGCTGACATTTCTATCTCAGCAGCTCAGGTAGCACAGGTCGGCCTACACACACCAGAGACAGTAGAAGGTCAGAGGTCGAGGACATGTGATGGACTTCAGATCTTTCTGTTATTATTGGCGTTCCCGTCTCAGGTGAAACCTCTCCGTCTGCTGAATGCAGGAATCGTCTCACATTCAGTTGGTGAAGACAGAGCCGCCATGTTTCCTCCTCTGACCTCCATGTGTGACGGATCAGAAAAACAAAGAAATGATTTTATTATGTTGTGTAGAAAGTATTAGTAATTAGATACACATTTAGAGGGATTATTAAATCCTGTAGATAAAGAGCCTTTGGTGAAACGCAGGAATCCCTGCTGCTAAAGGTTCTCCTTCAAACCGGATCAGCTTCGCCACCAGCACAGCTCCATGAACAGGTTTTCTGTGCGTTTGGCAGGTGGGCTGAAATCTCGCCTGTTTGCCGCCAGCTCTGTGGATCCAAGTCATGTTTGTAGACTCTTCATCTGGATCCAGACTGGTTGACAATTTGAAGATCAAGCTTCTGCTGACGCCTCCCCATCTGCTGCAGGATTTCAGACTCTCCCGTCGCTACAAGAACTCGTATAGGAACCACGGTGGTATGAAGTCGTTTCCATGTGCTGCAGCAGAACTTACACCTCAAGTCCTGAATAGTTAGTGTTCAAATTAATTCAGGCCTTATTTTATCTATAAAGTATTATCTCATCTTATCTTTTTATTTCTTAATTTTGGAAAACCAAATAAAAGCCATGCGACTCAAAAGGCCTCAAAGTTATTTATTAATGCAACTTTCTCATTTCCTCAAAACGTTTTTACTTCTTGCTTGAGGCTTGATGTGTTTTTTGGCTTTTCAGCTAAACGCGCTAACGGGAACGCTAGAGACACCCACAGCATGCAAACATTACATGCTGATCATCCAATCCTCTACTAGAAACACAGGAATGATTGTGACATCATCGCAGGAGCAGCAGGAGCAGCAGGAGCAGCTGATCCCTCACCTCTGATCCGATGCACCATTCAAACAGGGGCAGCATCAAAGACACACACTCTTCAAACTCACACAGAACCTTGTCTGGCACAAACTCCTCTTCCTCACATTCAGGCTTGTGACACATTTTCAAAATGACAGCTAGCATATCAAAACAGGAGCAGAGTGACAGCAGCTTCAGACGCAGCAGGTGGAGAAACATATCACTACAAAACTGGGAAAATTACAACCGACTTCCATTTTCAGACTGGAGCTGCTGAACCTGGTGTTTACAGCTGCCTGCAACAATTCAGCACTTTTAGGAACAAAACTTTCACATCTCAGCGGCACTGAGCCTCCTTATTAAGATCAACAGCTTTTCATTTGGAGTGCATTTTACTGCATGATTTATTATTTCTTAGATGGGATTCTGTGGAACAGCAATAAGTTCCTGTATTTCCTGTAGAAATGTGTTTTCTGCTCTGGGGTCTATATAACGAGCCACATGCACAGGAGAAGGAGAACATTAAAGATATTCCATCGTTTAATACACGAAAACCAGCGAAGCTGCAGAGCAGACAGCAAACATGCTTCATGTAAACATGAACACAAACAGAGTAAAACAAACTGAATGTGACAACAAACAGGTTGGCCAAACCACGTCAAACAGGGAATCAGAAAGAAAAGCTCAGGACAAACAGCGACCAGCCGCAAAGCACACTCCCACTTTTTCATTTTGCTCTGTGACTAACGCAAATAATGCGCCTCATACAAATTCCAGATATACAAACACAGGAGGATGAGGGATCAAATGAATAAATAAATGAAAGAATAAATTTAGAAGTGGGTAAGGCAGAATGGGGAGAAAACTGAAGGCTGACGTGGGGAAATTGGAAAGAACGAAACGGACGTCAGGATGGATTAGTGTAAACATGTTTGTTGTTTTTTATGGGAACAGATTCACACGTTCATGTGGTGAAAAAAACTAAACCTGAAGCTTCAGTTTTCACCAGTCACAAAAGGAACCGTTACATAATCAGTGGTTACTTGAAAGAAAAACGTTAATAATTATAACTTCTGTCATTAAATTCTGATTTAGATGTTACTTTCTCCACTGAACGTTTCACATTAAAATAAGAAAATTCAAAATGTTTTGATTTTGTTCAAAAAGAAAAACGGTTTGGTTCATAGATGCTTTCTGCAGCAGCAGCAGACCCACAGGAAACATTCTGATTTTACAATGTTGTCAAATATTACAGTGTTTCTCTAATACGGTAATTTAAGCCAGTAAGTGCTGAAAGCAGCCATGCATGGACGCCTGGTTTTATAATAATGCTGTAAATTGAATCATCTCTTTCAGTTAGAAGCTCTCCATATTTCTCTATTTGTGGACACGTTTGTCAGCTGCACCTTGTGCTGCAGACGCCTCTGAAGCAGCCATCAATAAAGCATTCATCGTCACATGCTGTGCCACGTTATTAACGGCCATCTTCATGGTAATCTTTCAAAGACATCATTGATGGGGCCATCCATAACTCTTTTACAGTCTGGCCTGTGGGATGCATCCTACAGAGAAGAAGACTGAGCTCTCCCACTTCACTTTAAATCTCTTCTTGTGCCCAAGATAAGAGTGGAATTGAGTTATTGAGCAGACAGTTTAAGATATAAGCTCCTGCTAAGGGGCCGCTCAGCACAGGCACAATCAGAAGAGTTTTTACCCTGTTTGACTGCTGCAGCACTCTGATTAACCCCAGAGAAAAATCCACATAATGAGACTAAATAATGCTCTGTGTTACTTGGAAAGCTAAGATGAATTTATGATGTTGGATTTCTGCCACATATTAAACATCTTACTTATTCTCAGACTGCCCACCAGCTGGTACTTAGCCGCATTAGCTGCTCTGGCTCAGGTACGCAGGTGGCCAATGGATGATGTCAACACTTCATGTTCAAACCTTCATGACAATTACAGACTAAACTGAAGAAAAGGAGCAAGTTTGCCTTAAGGCTAATTAGCATAACTACCACAAAGCCTTTTACTGTTTAACAGGACTTTGGTTCCCAGAAACGGCCGATAACCTGACATGAGCTCAGAGCCAGCAGCAGGTGCAAAAGGCTCAAAGGTAAAAGTGTGAACAAAATCACCAGGCCTGACTTCAGAATGCACATAATCCTGCACCGGTGAGATCGCACATTATTTTCTGCTGCATCGCTGCAGCTCCAGGTGGAAAGTCTGATTCTAAGTGTACAAATGAACTCGTAATAAAGGCGTTTGGATATTTCCTGCACTGGACTGACCTCTGCAGATCAGACCAGATTCACCTGCTGCAGCCCTGATCCACGGCCGCGTGTGGACAGGAATCTGGTATTCATAACTGTGTGCGACACGTCTGGTGCTGAGAGCTGCAACATCTCAGACTCAGTGATGACAGAAGTCCTCAGAGACACAGAGACACATAAAAGAAGATGAGAAAGCCTCAGCGCCTTCACTTTAACTTTGAAAAGTCCAAAGGGGAAGTTAAAGCAAAAGCATCAAACATAAGCAGAGGAGCTTTTACAGACCATACATTAAAATGATTATTTTATCATAATCATAGCAATAAAAACACCATTCTTGAAAGTCTGACTGACAACATAGGAAAAAAAAAGAAGTGAGACCAAACCAGACCGTCTTTTCCAGCAGATTATTTTCACTAGAGATAAAAGCTGCTTTTATAAAACAAGAGACCGAGGTACAAACAATATTTTTCTGAAAAATAAAGTATTTAGATAGAAAAAGTTTTCAAGTCAGACAAAAAATCAAATGAAATGATTCAAAAAAACACTGAAAGTCCGTAAACTATAGAGGCAGGGCAGGTTTATCTGTGAGAGCCCAAAGGTTTCACAGGCTGTCAAACACAGAACAGAAAGGAAAAAATCAAAGAGCTCAATGTGCTGAACTCTTACAGGACTGCATAAAAGAAAAAATTAAATTAAATTAATTAATAAACGCACATCTAAATCCACATTTCAGAGAAAGTTTAATTTTAGGACAGGTATGTTTTAAAGTTTGCAGTGTCTCTGCTGATCATCCAAACGAGGCGTGTCTGAGTTCAGGATGCAGAGATGAACTGTGGGAAACACGAGCATGCAGCGCTCTGCCAGCCTGAAGAGGGCGCTGTCAAATGCTGTGCTGTCACAGCAGCTGTGAAATCTGTTTGCCCTGATGACACAGACGCTGCTGCAGGTCTAGTAAAGCCATATCAGTTTCAAAAGGTCATTTATTTACATTTAGTTGGTTCTTTATGTTGGTGTCCAGATGAATATTAGCTGCTGTCAAAGTCCAGTTTAAATCAACATGACTGTCACTGGAGGCAGAAGAAATCATCTGGTCATCAAAGACCAAACAAAAGTAACTTCTCAAATGTTTGGCTGCAACAAATGTATAACTTGATGTATAAATCTCAACAAATGTTTTAATAAACTCATCTAAACTATCATACATCTGACTTATTTACATGAAGCATTCAGGCCTCAGCAGAACAATACAATCAAATCCCTACGTCGTTATTTGCCAACTTTGTAGTAATTCATAAGTTTTGAACCAGTTTAGTAATGAGTTGCTATACTTACCTTGAATGAACTTGAGTCTGAATTAGGTGAAAGTTATCTAAATGACGCAGTAAGACGTTTCTTTGGATGTTCAGTCTGTGTGTTTCTGCCAGTGTCTGAAATGAGGCGGATCATAAAACATGTGAGCAGAAAAATCCATGAAACTCGATGCTTTTTGTCCAAAGTGACTGTGAACGCACCGCGTTTGACTGAGCTGTCCAAGGTCCTGAAACGGTGCAGCACAGAGGAGCTGCTGCGCTGCTGGATCCTTTTCTCTGCTGCTGCTTCGCTACATTAGTCAGAACAGACAACTCCGCTGGCACATCAGCGCTTTGCCATCATCCTCACCCTCTTGTTTGTCTGCCACATCCTACTCACCATATCAGTCAAACGGCTTTGACGAGCGCAGAAGGCTCTGCAATATTCACAAATCCCCAGGCCTTTCTAATTGCATGCTAGCGACGCTCTGAGCATTTCATGACTGAACTGCGTCTTGCATTTCTGTCAGTCTAGCACACAGAATTTTCCATCAAACCCATTCCCAATGTTTTGTTGAATGTCAGTGAAAAATTTGTATCGTTGCAATGACATTTCAATAATGTATTATTATCTTGTCAAGGCATGTATTACAGGGATGCTCAGGATGGAAATGGTTAGTGAAGCAGCTCCTCAGCTGCATGGCGCTTTGATAAACCCTGCAGTGTCGGAGGAAAACCACTAAACCTGAAGAGCTCAATAAGAGGCAGTAAATGTGCTCAATGTGCTTCTTATTATTGACCCTCTGAAGCTCAGGTACCTTCTATATACTCACCCACTGGCTGTTAACGTTACATAAGGGGAGGGAGGTATACAGTGAAATGTCTTGCAGCAACACTGAGCTTAAAAACCTTCTGTCACACATCCAGATACCTGCAGCTCGGTGCAGCGGCTCGGCTCCTCCCTGGATTATTGAAGAGGTTTACTCCTGTATGCTGACGGCCGACAGGACAAAATACTTTTAATTACATCCAGGACTGAAAAATCCAAACAGAGTTTTGGTTTCCTGGGGTGACATTTTCGGATGAGGAAGAAAAAAATGTTTCTTAATCACATTTAACAGCTTCTTATTGGATTGCTTTAAAAATATGTTTATATAAAATACATAAAATAATCAAACCTGAACTCAATCTACATTAAAGACATGTTTTTATCTTACTAAATAGAATTAGTATATGACAATATTTCCATGCCTTTTTCAGACATTAGGGCTGCCTCCCATTAAAGAAGCATGAAACATATTTATAAAGTACCAGCCACAAATTAAATTCATAGAAGAAGAAAACAGATCCAGCTGTCCTTTGTATTTCTGACAAAAACAATTAAAACAAAATAAATCTCAACTAGCTTATGTCTTATTACCACTGGACAGGAAACCAAGCCAAACAGATGTCTACTTCCTCTTAGATTAACTTCCTCCTTAATCGCCTCTGCTCTAAAGAAAGAATCAGCCATGCAACCACAGATCATGTGGTGAAACATAAAGTATCATGATTCATTGGTTCTGCTGGTGCTCAAGTCCAACTTGGCACTCCATGTGTCAAATTAATCCACTTCTATTTCCAGTGCTGGTGTTTATGCCCAAGGCAACACGAGGAAATCACAAGGATTTTCTGTGAGAAAAGAAGGAATCTTTAAAACATGTTCAGGCACTCTCATGCATTAGCAGAGCAACGTCCAGATAATCAAATAATAAAACACATTTCCAGGTATGAGAGTTCAATATGCAACTTGTGCAAAATAAATGTGTAATTTATATCTTGTTACCATTCTGTGTGATGGTTCTAATGACTGAGGAGGAGGTCAGAGAGACGCCGTGGTCGTGTTGGTTTGGCGGTATGGAAACTATTCTCCACAGTCATATGAACAGAAGCCCTCTGTAACCTCACAGTAATCATTTTTACAGCCCTGCCTTAATTAAAATGTCACATCCACTGTAGCGATATACAGCAGAGATCTCTGCAAATTAAAACAGAATTAGGCTGGCAGATGTGGCCCTAATGGCCTAATCATCACTTTACATTTTTCCTAGTAAAGAATTGCCGCAGAGGAACGGTTTGGAAATATCAGATCCACGATTAGAGCAAAAGTGACAGAAAAATGAAAACTTACACTTTAAAGACGCAAGAAGAATTTCTGTTCAGCTTTCAACCACAAACAGCAGATCAGAAAAGGTCAATAGTAGAAAGTTAATATACTTTCTACTGAGAGGTCAGTGGATCTTGGCCTTCCAGTTCCAACCAAACAGCTAAATTATTATTTTAATGGTCAAAAACTGAAGAAAGGCATCAGCATTAATGCATTTTAAAATCAGATTTGTTTGTCTGAACCAGTTGTTTCAGCTGTTCTGTCTTCAGTTATTATTGTGGTTCTGATAACATCTTTACCCAGTTTGCTGATGTCTGACAGCTTAAGGGTCCCTGTTCATGAGGGAATGCTGCTCCATCGTGACGCGCCGTTTTATAGCCAAACACAGAAATACAGGGGGGGAAATGCCGCAACGGCAGGAAGCAGCGTTTCCAAGCAGAAAGTTGTCTGAAGCGTTGCGCTGACTCACCTTCCTACTTCACATGGTGCCATGTCTTCTCATGTAAATAAAGGTCATGAACTCTGACATTTATGTGATTTACAGTAAAAGATCAGAACACAACATCACACAGGACGACTTCCACCGCCAGCTTTTACACTTTTTCATCTTCCTCATGCTAGAAATTACATCTGGTACGATTTTTAATCAATATCCAGTAATTATTAACCTAAAACAAGCTGCTGTATATTTATGATGTCTGTGTCTTTCAGTTAGTTTATTTCAAATGTAACAAGATATTTGCACTGGAAACAAAACAAAAACAGATTTTGTGTTTTTGCAGTAACACAGAGCAGAGCACAGTAACTCAGCTCTGAAATGATTTTTATAAAAAGTCCAGACTGAAATCTAACTGAGGATGAGAAGCAACTTGAGGCTCCACATCCAGGCTGATGGAAGCTGGATGGCTTTGCAACAAAGAATGGATTTTTTTCATATTTTTATGCTTTGGTTAAAAAAATGTTTAAAAACCAGTTAATACCACTGACTAACCTGCATGACTCTACCAGATGAAATCTCAACAAGACACATCAAACTTTGTTGTAATGTAAGAAGCATAAGTCTGAGGGGTGTAAATACTTTTTTAAACCAGAATGAAGCTGAAGAAATGTTACAATCTTCAGCTTCCTGAACCTGAACCGACCCGAACCGAACCGGCGCTGGACGCCAGCCCAGCCAAACCGTTCAAAACGGAGCGAGTTCATAATGAGACATGGAGGGATTATTTTCATACTTTCCTCCATAATATATAATAATCTGCAGAACATCTCATTAAAATAAATGTTATCCTGTCAATCATGGAAGTGAAGATAATGAAGTGAAGCCAAATATATTTACAGCTATTTGCATATGGTGCATATTTCTGCTGAACATTAATAATAAAGAATAATAAAGAAAAAAAAACACATAATAATACATTCAGTGCTCTGGATCCACTCTGGGTTCATTTGAAAGGCACTTTTAAATATGTTTTTATTCTATTTCAGTGTTTATGTAAAGAAATATAAAACAAAAACATGCATTCATCATAGAAACCTTTACATTTTTAAACTTTAACATCCAGTTTCTGATCAACAGACTCTTTCCTTCCTCTGGTCCTTTCCAAACTTCCTGTGTGAGATTCCAGGTTGTCTCATCTGCTCCACCTGCAGTGTGTTTATCTTTCCCTCCACCGCTGCAACCTTTTCCCCTCAAAGTGTAAAGCTGAGAATGGATGTAGAGAGACCAAATTAAAGGACCCAATTTGAAGCGGCACCACTTCACTGATAAGCTGTACCAGTGATCTGTGAGAGCACTCAGGGTCTGCTACATTATGACAATACAGAGGAATAAAGCGGATGAAAGAGAATAGTCTGGCAGGAGCAGAAATCAGATGGGCAGAGGGAGAGGAAAACAATCTAAAGTCTAATTGTGTTATGCCTCAAGGCAGCGAGGGAGCAGGGACACATTTTCTTTCTACACGTTGTTCAGTCCCTTCCCCACCATGATCACATTCATTTCCAGCCGCTCACTTTTTTGTGGTTTTTTCTCGCTGTTGATGCATTTATTGAAAAAAGGGCATAAAAAGCAAATGGTGGAAAACATGGCAGGAGTTATGGGTTATGAACAGAACCACAGAGCTGTGGCATTCAGTGTGTGTGTGTGTGTGTGCAGGTGTGTGTGTGTGCGGGTGTGTGTGCGTGTGTGTGTGTTGTCTGCGTGTGTGTGTGTGCGTGTGCATGCATGTGTGTGTGTTGTCTGCATGTGTGTGTGTTGTCTGCATGTGTGTGTGTGCGTGTGCATGCATGTGTGTGTGTTGTCTGCATGTGTGTGTGTTGTCTGGATGAAGCTGACACCTTTCAGCTCACTGTGTCTCATCTTTGTTCTTGGAGAAGAAAATAACATTTTATAGCTTTAAAGCAACATGGAAGCTAAACGAAGTCGCATCCAGATGGAGTTCTACTGGATACACTGGAATATACGCTCAGACAGGTTCAAACCCACATTTTGCTTTAAAGTGTCGTTTCATTGATCTGATGTAATATTATAACCACTGGTGTCATTTTTATTAGGAAATCATCACATTTAACAGAAAAAAAGGCTTGAAAACTTCAGTCTGGGTGAAATGAATCTGTGGATCTCCTGGGATTAGTGACCAGTAACGCTTTAATATCTCAAACACAAAACATCCCTAATATGGATTAATGCATAAAGGCTGGTTTGAAATTATCACTCACACCTTTCAACAAAACCTTCTGATCAAATCAATCAAGTTTTTAAATCCACCCACCATTAATTATTATAAAGCTATGTAAGAATGAACAATTGTAAATGTAAAACAATCTAGCATTGATTTCCTGGATATGAGATATATTTCTGTTATCTGCTGGGTTTCCTAAAATCTGGAGCAGTTGGAGCTCTGAGCAAAAGTCTGCAGGCCGAGCGCATTAAAAAAAAAGTTTCAAGTTTGATTTTTACATAAACAGCTTTTATTCCTGCTTTAACTTTGCTTTAATATGTCATAGCCAAACAACTACTTTAACTAAAGTCCTACAGGGTTCAGAAGTAACTTTGAGATGAAAGGATAACAACTTTAGAAAATCTAATTTCACTCTCACATACCTCCTGGCCTTTGTAACGTCCGATGTTCCAACAATGTTACAGAATCAAGAAGTCCTTTAGAAAATCCCCAGAGCGACTCTATTCACAGGTCACTTACTCCCAGGCCTGAGAGAAATGGAGAGAAACAGAAATCAGAGAAGACATGGAGAGTGAGCTCACAGCTTTAACTGACTCAGCCAGCAGAAGCCCAGCCATCCAGGATAAACATCCTTGAAGAAATGTCAGTCCAGGAAAGCGCATTAGCTAACCCACACCAGGGCAGCCGTGAAGAAAAAACTCTGGTTGACATATGTACAGTATCTTTCTCCTTGCCTGGTCAACTTGATCATTTCCCTGGCTAAACAGCTGCAGCTGAACGGCTCATTGCTCCATCATCCAGCTGCAGAGGACGAGCGACGGGACAGGATGTGTGCCGTCCCCTCAGCCAGCGGCCCGGCTTTACCCTCGTGGTGCTTGAAAGCATCAGCTGCAGTTTAAGGTAAGGCGCTAAAGGCTAGCAGGAATTAGCTGACTGGAGAGTTTAGCCAGCCTGCTGTAATGAAAAGAGAAAGCATCTTTCTTCTTCAGCCAACATCAGACCCACAGCAGCTCTGTCCTTTAACACATCAGTAACTGGCTATGTGGAAAATATTCTTGCTGATTTTTACATTTGTCAGAAGTAACACGGCGAACCAGTATGAAGTCAGGTAGAGCCAGCTCAGCCGAGAGGAAAAGATGATTTTATTATAAAAACATTGCTGAGCTGAGGCTACAATCATGTTAAAGCTTCCACCTCATCATTTAATAAATCATATAACCTTCAGCAGCAGCAGGATCACTTCACTACCAGATCCTCACATCTTCATGATTCTGCTTTACACTGCTGCTTCAGTTTCATGGCTTTTCCAGATATCTGATTTCTTAGCCCTCCAGACTTTGACTGGGCCATTCTGCTGTAGATTTGCTGTAGGATTTAGCAGCTGACCCAGTTTGGACCAAGCTGAGCAACAGATGCTTCATGTTTGACTCTGGAATGAGCAGCTGATTGATCCAGCAGCTGCAGAAATAATCCCAGACCACCACCCGCCACCACCGTGCTTACTGCAAAGCGTCTCTGCAGCTGACATGTCTTTGTTTTGTTTCTGTTTATGACCAAAACTTTCTACACTACAATCATTCAGATGCAGCTCTGACATGTTTGTTTTCCTGGGAATCTCTAAAAACAAGCTGTACTTGTTCAGTCTTTCACAAACGTTGCCATCAAACATGTTAGGAGCGCCATCTACAGGGAACTGGAGCTGTTGGGTTTCATGTATTTTCTCACGCTGGGAATCTACTCCAGAGGAGATCTGTGTTTTCTTATGTGTTCCAATAATAGTTGATAGTTTTATATAATCAGGACACTAATCATTCCAAAATGACCATATGAACCTTCCCAGACTGACGGACTTCATCCTTCCTCATTGGGTCAACAGAACCTTTCGGCTCCAGAACCGTAAACCTCCAAATGTTTTTCCAGCTGATTTCACTTCATCAACATTTAACTGGCAGAACCTGAATGCTGCCTTCCTTTAAGCCCAGTGGAACCAGAACATTATCATTTCCTCTGATTATGTTGATCAGGAGACAGAAATACTTCCAGAGTTAACATGCTGCTGGTCATGCAGTGGCAGCCATGATGGCTGCAAGTAAAGCAACATCAGCACAAATCTGCTGTTTGTCTAATGGCACAATTTACAGATCCCAAAACACAGAAGGCCTTCTGGGAAAACCGTCTCTGGTTCTGACGGCAGGTCAGAGAGGAGCATGCTGGTTTCCTGAGAGCAACACAAAGGAAGGAAAAGTTGACTGAAATCAGGCGAGGAGCCATCCAACAGGACACAGGCGTTAAGCAACAAGCTCCAACCATACATCAATTTTCCATAGCAGCTTAATCCTGTTCTGGTTGCAGGGGTTGTACCTGAAAGGGATTAAAGTGGTAAAGGCAGGGAACACCCTGAACCGCTCTGCTGTCCACCACAGATTAACTCAACACGCCTGTCTCTGGACGTCTGGAGAAAACTGGAGATTCTGAGAACTCTGTCATGCACAGTGGGATCATGTTAACTCCACACAGAAACGCTGCGGTTACTGCGGCGCAGCTGCACTGCGCCTCCAAACCAGCAAAAACTGTAAAACTACCCTGCAAAAAACCCTTTAATCTGAAATATTTAAACGACAAATCACAACAGTTAATAAAACCTGTAACTCAAACAATCATCTTCATGTTCATGCTAAATAAAAAAGTGGCATTGCTGTAAAAAAAAACACAACACTGGCATTATAACATTTATTTACTGTTGGTTATGCCTTTTACATTTTTCTCCCATGAATGTGTAACAGATAAAGTCTGGACAGAATCCTATTGAAGCTGAAGCATTTTGGGTTTCTAATAATTTCTCTCACTGAACCAAACTAGACATATTTAAAGAGGTCGCAGCGAGTCACTTCTGGATCATTTTCACAAACACAGAAACTCCCATGGAGCTAGTTAGCAGCGCCACATCAGCAGAGGTGAGGACAGTAGCTCACCTTCTCCTCCGACTTAAAAGTGCTGCTATTTCCATCCCACCCAGCCAACAGGCTAATCCACCGCTGGAGGATTTGTGAGCCGCAGCACAAAGTAATTGTGCTGCAGCAAAATGAGTGAGGCCTAATTGGAGCAAAGACTTAATGAGGGACCCATGAGGATTATCATGTGTGGCTTAGAAAAGGCCCAGGTAGAGGCAGACACGGTCAAAACCATCAGGCCGGATCAATCCAAACCAAAGAGACAGAAAACAGCCGCAACTCTGGAATATGAAAATTCCTGTTTTAATTTACATTCAGACTGGAGATAAAGCGGTTAATATAAATATTAGTGAGGATTCAGCTGTAGCCATGGGGGTAAATAATTATTTACTGTTTAAACCGACAAACATCCTCTCTATATTAACTTTTATTGTGTTATATTTTAGTTGCGTATAGACAACAGATGAATTGTTATGCATCTAAACAGCAGTTTGCAGAAACGTTTCTAATTAAAATGGTGACATTTAATTTACTGTGAGATTATTCTTCTTCTTTAGAAATATTCTGGCCTCTTATCGTTTTTTCTTTCTTCAAGCAGAGTAAAATATTTAATAAAAAATAAACATAATATTCTTTTAAATACTTTTAAAGTGAGATTTGTGATCTGCAGCTCAAATAGATCAAAGTTTCTGATTTTTCATAGTTTCTCCATATTTGATTTTATATGTTATAAATGTCAAATTATAACAGAGATTCACATCCATTGGATGCTTATGTATAACTCACTATCATATTACATTATTATATCTTTTTTTCCTTAAAAATAGCACAAATAAGCAAGATTTTTATCAAACCTGCACAACTGATCAATAATCCCGAACATAGAAGCCAGAGCTGGGATGGCTTAGATGTTTACAGCATAGTCATGTGTTAAAATGGCCTAGTCAAAGTCCAGACTTAAGTGGAATTTAGATTTTGTTGTAAGACTTTAATATTGACGCTTGCAGAAGTTGGTGAGGTTTTGAGGAGGAGGTTCAGCCCTCTGGGGCAGCAGGGATCTAAAGGTCAGAGGTCAGTGGCTCCTGTAGAAATGGAGGTAGAGATTTCTACTCTAGATGTAAAAGATCTGCAGCTGTTATTTCAGGGAAAGGTGATTCTGGGAAGTTTTAACTCAGAGTGGCTGAATATGGAGGCAAAACATTTTTACATATCTCCATTATCAGCAATTATGTGCTACTTTGTGTTTGTTGATCTATAAAATCTTGTAATTGTTGTTTTAAAGCGGATTATTGATCAAACAGGCAGCGTCCTAATGAAAAGCCAGCAGTGTGAGCAGCGCTGCTTCAGAACTGAAGTGACTCTCCACCGTCTCTCCAAACTGCTTATTTCTCCAAGGAGCCTGTTGGCACTTGACAGCCACAGATCAGATATGACTGACCAAGATAAATGGTTTGGCTCTAAAGTCAGATCAATTCAATCCAGCAACTGTCTTCAGCAGGAACAAAAGGCCATGCTGTCAACAAGCCTCCACTCACTTCGCTGCTCATTCCACGTCTTTCTGTCCAAACATGGCAAACTGTGAACGTCCTCATGTTTAAAACTAATCACACGTTACTTCACTTCTCTGTGCTGTAACAAATAAAATCCATCAGGTTGTTACTTTTTAGTCGACTCAGTAGATCTCGGTTGCTTTTTGTGGATTTATCCCACAGATCTCATTTATTGTAACAGTTTATAATGTTTGGATGCAGGTCATGATTATTCAGCCTGAGAAGAACATTGAATGTGTGAAACCCAAAGGAGCCGTTTGTGCATTAAAACCCAGCAGTGACACAAACCTGCCAAAGGAAGCTTTAGGTCTGTGCATTGATCCACAGATCAATTCAGATGCATAAGCAACACTAATGGCAATAATTTCTGCTCCTGCTTTGCAGCCGGTTGACCAACAGTTTCATGTCAGAATTTAGCATAAGAACTTGCTATATTTTTGTTATGCTCAGCCTCAACGTTGATCTGTCAGGCTGCATCCATTCATCCAGTGAGCGATGCTGATCGAGACGAGTTCTATGTGAAGAGTCACTTTAAAAGTTATTTTTTATTGTTTTTCACAAGTTATGTATTACTGGAAGTTTTAAAAAAACTTAATTTAATTTAGAAGTTTTTATTAGCTGCAAGCCATAATCCTTCAACTTAATAAAGCTGTCTGTGTGTACTTAAGTTTTATTTTTCTTCATTTAAATAAAAACAATAATGAATTATGTAGTAATCCATATAGATTCACCTTCTGTGTTGAGTTAAATAAAAAGGTTTTATAACATCCTGGCACTATTTGAAATAAACTTGAATGCTAGACGGTGGAAACGTCAACATACTTTGAGTTAATAAGACATTATAAATGAACTGAATGCTTATGTAGAAATACAGCCACCCTGCCATGCATAATGCCTAAAGTGGTTTTTAAACGCCTCTACAGTCTCCCGCTCCTTCCTTTTATCTGCATTTCTTCAAAGAGAATAAATAAACTGAACAGAAAAAAAGCTAATTCAGCTGTCTTACATTCTTAAACACAAAGGAAATACAATTAAAAAAGACACAGAAACAGGGAATATTGGTTCAGAAGGTCACTTGAATGTCACAAATAAATTACAGAAACTTGCTGAGAAGAATTCCATCTCTGGAAGCTTTTCTGTTCACAAACGGCTTGAATAAAACAGAAGCACAGCCGGGATCAGAATAAAGTCTCTGCATTTATTCTGAACAATGCACAATAGGTCAAAATGCACTAAAAGATCCTCCTCCTTTAAACAAAGCCGGGTCGGGATCATCTGCCTCCCCATGCTGAGCGCAGTGGTTGCTGCACCTTAATGCTGCAGCAGTCGGGTCCAAAACAAGCGTTTAATGCTTCATTAGCTGTAAAACACTGTGGCTGAGTGAGACTCCTGTTGAGCTTCAACCTTCAGACCTTTGATAAGGGTCAGCAGTGAACAACGTGGAGGGAGGAGCTCATTCCTGAGTTTAAAACCTGACAGTGAATCAGGTTGAATGTCAACACAAAACAAGTCTTCCTCTCCTCACACATCATCACTATAAGCTTAAAGTACAATTATCATTTAATACCAACTTCTAGCTCAGTGATTCCGCAATTATTCAGTTTAGCTACTGTATGTTCAACAAAAGGTTTTAGTTTAGAGTTTTAGTTTTGCTTTGGTGTCTTATTTTAACTGAAGACGAACCTTCGTCCTGCAGGACTCCTCCATGCTTCCTCTCTGTCTCTTTGTTTCTATGCACGTCTGAATTTAATGTTGATTCAGAAGTGCTAGCCTAAAGCCCTGCTGCCGTGCAACACACATGCTGCTGATGTGACTCCAGGAGCCCTGATGTGATCGTACACGCCACCAAATCCACAGCTAATTGGACACTTCTTTAACAGCAGGCCTGTGGTAAACAGCAGGAAGCAAATAACAAGCTCACGACAACCAACAAAGGAAAGAGCTCCGATAATAAACCTACTGCAGATGCATACTCTTCTGCGATATATTCCTGCACAGAACAAATTCTTTTTTTAAGCTTAAGCCTGAGAGTCCTGCTCTGCTGATTAGCCTTCCTGTGCTCAACAGCTGCTTTCTGCCCATTTCTGTCTTTGAAATGTTAAGCAGGACCACGGCTACAGCGATCTTCATGCCAAGTGGACATTTTGTGCAGAAAACGTTGAGCAGCCAGGTACTATGGGGGGATTGCACACGATCAGAAAGGATTTCATGGCTGCAGATTGAAGAAAGCGACATGAGAAACAGAAGCTTGCATAGTGCTGGACGTCTCAGTTTTCATAATCCGGTCCACACGAGGCTGTTTGACTGCAAGCAGATGAGAGGATTTAGAACGACGCCGAGCAGAAACAGTCAATAAACGTAGAGTTAATATACACAGCCCAGTCAAATCCTCTGAAGGCCCAACAGAATGCAGCGACATTGTTCCCACATTTCAACATTAGTTTCACCTGAAGTCGCTTCTAGTCGGATTATTAGAGGCACAAAGCAAAGTCTGGCTAAAAATGAAAGATTTTCCTGTTTAACATTCAACATGCTGCTAATTGCATGATCCACATACGACTCAGACAGCTGGACCAACATGCATCTACCCTGTAAAACTAAACGTATTATTATTTACACCAGCAGCACCTCCACCTGCTCCTCCTTAATATTTATACTCACTTCTAAAAGCTGCTGCATTTGATTAATATGTCACCAAATATTTCATAATCTACCAATATGGCCACATTTCTTAATTTATCCAAATAATTAGGAAAATAATGTTTCGTTTTGTTGTATTTTGATAAAAGCATCCAACTAACATTTTAATAAGTTTTATCACAAACTAATTTTTTGCTTCATGCTTTTTAGGATTAAACATTTCTGGAGGCTCAACTTTATGTAAAAGGAAAGAATCTCATGAGTTCTGATAAAATGTGCTGATCAGGAAGCTGAGCGCCGACGTCCGTTTTCCCCGTTCGCATCTGAGGCCCCACATGTTGCAGGAGGAGCCGCTGAGGTCGCCGCTCTCCTCTGCTGGTCCGACTGACGGGTTCTGAATGCAAACCAACCGGTTCACGTCCCTGACCCCCCACGGTTCCTCCATATGCACCGCCTGACCTTTGACCCAAGACTCTGTCATCGCTCACAGGACCGGTGGGAGGAGTGTGCTCCTCTTCATATCATAACAGATTGATGTCATCATCAACATCATGTCCACATGTCGAACTTTAAAGTCAGAGACAAAATGCAACAACCAAATGACGTTAATTCTGCTCTGATTGAGAAATCATTGACCAATGATCATTGATCAGTGATTATTGATCAATGATCATTGATCAATGATTATTGATCAGTGATTATTGACCAGTGATTATTGATCAATGGTTTGGAGATGAAAGTCCAGCAACACAAATGTCTTTCTTTCCTAATGTTGACTTTATGGTTGTGTCTTTAAAGAGATCTCCATGATTTTAGTACATGGTTGTTAATCGAGGGCGTGCGAAGAGAGAGAGGAACCCTGTGACCCGGTGACCCTGTGACCCTCCAGGGACGAGCGCCTGGAGACGACGGATGGTTCTCGGTCTGAGGTAGAGGAGCCGCCTGCTGCCTTTACTCTAGAAATACTCCAATCACGTTTTTGGACGGTTAATAAAATATATTTTCAGCTAATGAACACCAACACCATAAAACAAGCCGTTTCATGCTGCTTCGTTAGAAACTTCTCTAACAGTCTCCCAGTATGAACAGAAACCAACAGAAATGGATCGAAACCAGAACCGGTGAGATCCAGTCCCACTGCACGTCGTTCCAGGTTCCAGTTACAAATCTGATCCAAACCCAACATCTCTGCTTTACTCACTGCTCACTAACTGCATTTTGTACGTTCAAACACTGAAAAAAGATTTTTACTGCAGCTGTCATTAATTAAATGGAGGGCAGCCATATTGGATTTGAATTTCAGATTCAGTGAATTCGTTTACATTCCCACTTGGATTCGGAGCTCTATGGACGCCCTTCTGCTCATTTTATCTGAATAAAAGTGAGACAAATAAACCACCTTATCCCGTCTTGCAGCACTACTGGATAATATTTTCTCCCTTTATTTTCCTTCCTTTTTAAGTTTGCATAAATGGATAAATGCAAAGATTTTACTGAAGAGCTTCAGTTGGAAATATAACTGAACATGTTGAACTCATATCTTCTTACCTCATTCATGGAACATTATGCATTTGAAATCCCAGTTTCACAAACACCACATAAAATATCTGCACTGCGGTTTTAAAATGATTACATTTCCAAATGTGCTTGTAGAAAACAATCCTGCATCCATGGATAAACTCTTGTTACTTCTGTATTTCTCTGAAAGTTCCCATAAACATCATGAGCCTAGTCAATCACAACGTCTGCAGCATCTTTGCTAAAATACAGATTAATATGACACACACCACCAACACCAACAGGTCCAGGATGGATATTAAACCGTCAGCAGGTCCAGCTGTGAAAACAACTGGCTTCTTTTCTTCCTTTCTCTTTCCTACCTGCTCCGTTTTCCATCAGCTCAGAGCCAGCCTTGTGAAAATTTAATTTCATGGGTGAAGATGAAATAGATGATTGGTTTCTGGACAATCAGAATTACGCTGCCTAATCAGTCTGGAAGCGACTCCCAGATTGACCTCCGACCTCTGAGGACGGTTCTCTGGCCTCATTTTCCACAGTTTTGACTCGTTTTGTTTTTAATATTCTGACCTGGATGCCAACATGACTGAGAGCTTCCCGTCTTCATCTGTGGATCCACAAACACACAAAATATGGAACGTTTTAAACAATCTGAAAAGTGTGGCATGCGTTCTGCTTATAGTAATTTCTATTTGCAGCTATAATCCTTTGGGTTATAATTCTACCAACTTTGTACAACTAGAGACTCTAGCTCTTGGTTCATGTTTAGCTGGTTTGTTTCCGTTTCACACCTTATTCCATAATTGTTGGAGCTTAAACGACACACTACTTGACTTTGGTCATTTATTTATATATTTCTTTCTTTTTCTGTTATTTTAGGAGTCAGGTTCTGACATTAAGGTTACACGACTCTAAAGTAGTATTATGTGTAAATATGACCACAGATCAAATTAATGTAAGAGATTAAAGCAAACTTGAAGAGTTTGATTGTTTTAAATAAAAGTAGCTTTGTGGTGAACATAAGTGGCATTTGGTATGTGATGTGAAGCAACATTACAACCTGTCCTGCCTCACGCCTCTGCATGAGGAGCACAGAAACAATCCCAGCTCAAACATTCATCTCAGAGATAAAGATCAATGTGGCGTTAGCAGAAATGTCAGACATTATCAGCATCCGGGATAATTAATTTCTCAACGTCTTCCATTGACAGGTACTTCCTGGCTTCAGTCCCAGCTCTCCGTACTTTTTGCCATCAATCAGCTGCAGCAGTGACTCACAGAGGCGCCGGCAGGTTAACAAGATGCAAAATAAATCCATTAGTTCATGTCTATTGTCTAGCATGATTTTTTATACATTTCTCAGTTGTCACTTTTCTTGGATAAAATCACTGCATAGATTATGGTTTGGAACATGGGCTGCGACCAAACTGCTTTTTTTTAATACTTCACAAACTTTTTTTCTGCCAACAAAAAAAAATTACTTTCTTATTCACTGCAGGTCACTTAACTTCACGGCTCTTGTCTGGTGAAACTAGTCTGGAAAATGCCTTTATTGTAGTTAAATATTTGTTTTCAAATGTGTGTTTGTGGTGTGTTTTCTGGTTTTTCTTTTATTTAATTATCTTTTAATTTTGGGTTCCTGACATGAACATTTTAGCCAAACTGCAAAAACACTGATGCTGCACACCGGCTGCAAGGTGAGGCATCCTGGTGATCCATTCCCAGATGTTGGACAGTTTAACTACAAAGCAACATTAAAGCAACATTTTCCTTCTCCTTTCCACCGGAGCCTACATGTTCTGCAGCTTCAGACACGTTAAGCTGAGCAGAATAAGGCAGAAAATCAGCTCAGCTGCTCCGATTGTTCGTTTGTTCCGTTACTGATGAAACTCCAACCTCACACACATCCACTAAACTCATCTTTCCCTTTCTGTCTCGGATTTCTTTAAGACGTTTATATCTTTTCATAACTCCGCAGAACTGAAGGTCCGCATCACAAAAGCCCGAAATGTTTCAATCAATAGCAGATTGACTTTTTGTTGCAACAAACGTAAGGCTACAACTTAAATCAATGAGTATCTTTCACTAACTTAATGGAAGACTGTTTTAGTTTTGGTATTTCACACTCTTTACATATGAATTCTTTAGTCAAGGAGAAATACTTTTTTATAAGATTAACTCTCAACCTCCAAGAAGTGAAGTCCTGATGCTTTCTGTTCTGTAGTGTTTGTTTTCTGTCATTAATATCTGACAGTTTATAAATGATGACTCTTTTTGGTTCTGACATCCTAAAGGAATAAAGGTTACACTCATTGGATTTTACACCATCTAGCAAAATGTTTAATCTGTTTTATGAACTTTGTAGGTTCTTAATGTATTCTCAAGCTCTGACATAAAAAGCTTCAACTCATTTTAAAGTGATGCACGTTTTTCTAAATTTGTTCTGAAAAGAATCTGAAACATTTGGAGCACATGTACATCATTTGATCTGATACGGCTAAATTAAATCTAGTGAAATCTGTTGTCTTCAGATGTTGCATCATTAATAAATAAAAACATCAGAAGTTTTCATTTCTGCAGTAAATGTGAAAATGTGTTATTGTAAGAAAAGGATCAAACTGAATTTTTATGTCTACATTTCAACATGACATGGGAGGGAAAACTAACACTTCATATGCATTCTATGGATCAAACATGGTGGTGGTTGAGTCATGCTGTGGGGATGCAGGGACAGGAAGGCTGAGTTGATGGGAAGGTGGGTGGAGCTAAAGGACAAGGCGTCCAGCAGGACGACGACGCTGAACGTACAGCCAGAGATACAACTGATGGCTTCCATCACAGCAGAGTCAACTGCTGGCCTAGTCAAAGTAAAGTCGAAGATCCAACTGAAAATCACAGGAAAAGTGATGTTCACAGATGTTCACCATGCATTTGGACAAAGTTTGAGCTGTTTTGTGAAAAATAATCTGGAAAACTGTTCAGTGTCTAAATCTGTGAATCTGTCAGCACTTATGAACTGCAGACATGAGGTTCATAAAGTACTGGGAGGCCCAACTGAAATGCACACCACACTTTTCAGATTTTCACTTGTACATAAACATGGATCATTTATCATTTTGTGCTGTGATGGGCTGGGTTCATCCTGCTGAGGATCATTTTATTTTTCACTCCTCTGCGTTGATCAGTCCCACTAAAACACACCAAAGTTTGAGGTCATGATGTGACGAACAGGAAAACGGCTCAACATGCCAGTGAACATCAGGACTACCTACATTCCTCTGCATCCGAATACTAAACAGCTGCTGTAGTGCAAATCATCGATTTAAACTGTAATTCCACCGTTTTACTAAAAAAAGCAAAACAGTCAGAGTATCCCTCCTGGTTCAAAGAAATGCCAGAGCATTTGAAGATCAGGGGGAACATAAGATATGTTCAGGAATTTGGTGAATCCAGACAGATGTGCACTCCCACAGAACTCAGCCTGTAAATGACAGCCTGATGTTTCACATGGAGCATTTAAAGCCGCGCTGCCTGGAAAACACACGTTGTATCTCTTTGCTTCGACTCTTCCTATAAATGAACTGCATATTCAACTTCAGGCTTCACTGAGAAGGATGCCATCCACTCCGTAATGACAGAGAGTGGAGGTGCACAGCGATCCATCACTCCTTTCCTTTCTCATGGTGAGGTTTTCCCACTCAGGATCTGTTTGGCTGTTCGCCATGGCGACCACAGACCTCTACACACCTGAATGGCATGGCTGATGTGCAGAAAATGATGGAAACTGCAACTTTGCTCCCTTATCTGGCTGCTCAGTGTAATGACTGTGAAGGTATTAGTGATGATGGAGACCAGACCTGGCTCTGACCAAGGAGCCAGGAGCGATGTGTAATGGGGTGAGAAGCTTGCTTTGGGACAAAAGTAAATTATAGCTCTCAGAGTCGATAATGATAAGTAAGCCAATGAGACTTTTCTTCATTGGCTTTTTGGGAAAGTTATCGATTTTTCCTTTTTAAGAAGTTTGATTTTAGCTGCTGACATTATTGATTCTTTCACCTGTAGTGGTTCTTTAGTCATACAGAAAAACACAGCAGAACAAATAAACAGGAACTGCCTTATATCTGTTCACACAGTGAACCAGACATAAGGTTCAAATGTTAAAGTAACATTTTAAAACTGTCGGTTGATTTTGACATGATAAGACATGAAGCAGGTTTGGTCCTCCAGCCTGGAGTTCAGGACAGACGACACATCACAAACACACAGAGCTCAGATGAGCTCAGGGTGATCCAACAAAGGCGATAGTTTGATAGAGAGGCTGATGGCCAGTTCATTCATTCAGATGAACAAACTGAGTTTAACTTACAAAAAGACATTTCTGCACCGTTGAGCAATCTGAGTTTTATTTGCTCAGAGCTAAGCTAATCTCTTAGCTTATTTAAATTTCAGCCTTTATTGAGCCGCCTCCTTTTCAGGAAGCCCCACCTTCAACCCCCTGCAGGGGGAAATGTGTCTGCAAAAAGCTCATTAACTACAGCCCTGCTCACCCAACAGCTCCAGGTCTGTAAATCACAAACGTCTTGCTGTGTTCTGGTCTGTCATTTACACAGCAACAAGGTTTTAGTTGCAGGAAAACACAACGGCTTGACGACAAGCTCCAGAGCGACACTTTTATGAAACGCAGCGCGAATCACGTCCATGTAAACACAAACCAAAAACATTTGGAAATGATTTCCATGCATCTCAGGTCCAACAACAACAACGGTGGACCTCTGGGTTCTGTTTGTTCTGCTGCGCCTCGTGTTAAAGCCAAATCTGCTCCAGTGTTTAACTTTTATCATGTCAGCAAACACACACAGCGCGTGCGCCGTTATTTGCACCTCAGAACAAGCAAAAGATTAGGACAAGCTGCTTCTGGATCAAAGTTCACAAGGTTTCACTGCCACCTACAGGCCTGGCATGTGCACTACAGTATCCAGAGCTGTGGATATGCAACGCTCTGTCATATCTTTAGAAAACAGTTCAATGCAGGACAAAGAAGGCTTTTAGCTGTTTGGATGTGTTTTCTTTAAATGACCAATATGCTGGTGGATGAATGGGCTGTTACTCCTGGTTTATCTGTCAGTGGTGCGCCTCAGTAACGTTTTACTCAGTTGTGCAGAGTGTGTGTGTAATAATACAATAGAATGTAACTGTAGTGACCTTGCAGTATATGACTGTAGCTAAATAAACATGACTACTGGTGAATGTGCAGCTTAATCCAATCTCTCTTTCAGTCAATGAAACCACATGATGTCTGTAATCACTAAGGAACCGTCACTGAACAATCAAACCGAGGGAACAATGGCTTTCCGATTTAATCTGAACACACAGACTGGATCTCAGAAATCCAAGGTCGCAACAAACAGGAGCTGATAACAGGCTTCCCATCAAAAGGCTTTTTGAACTTTAAGTTAAAGACAGCAAAATGAAGCCTTTTATTCATCCATTCTCTGACAGAAACAGAAGGAGGTGGAAATGTGGGGAGCTTTGTTGGTAAGTGACAATAACAAAGGCAGTAGGCAAAAGGCTGTTAGTACTGACCCACTCACCAAATGAGGCCCCAAATGCATCTTTGTCATTAGGCGCCGCATGTGTGACACACTCATTAAATTGCATATTACAGGCTTGTCCCACGTCTTTTCCAGCAGCGAGGAGGTAAACATCAACAAACTCAGGAGGTGTCACAAGGTGAAGCTCATTAGCTCGACCACAAATGACTGCAAAGATGAATGTTGGATCAGAGAGCTAATGTTTTATCAGACAGAATTCATTACCCTGGAATCATTAAGACGTCGCCGGACGTGCAGTTCTGGTCAGAAGTTTACATACGTCCCAGGTGTGAATTTCATACCAATGTTTGGATTTTAATGATGTAAATAAGCTTTTCCCAAGGTGAGAAAGCACAAAACAAAAACAATTCAGTAACTGTGTGAAAGCAAGAATGGTTTGCACAGGTTCTGACTGTATGTGGGTTTTCTGTAAGGCTCAAATTTATACATACACTAACAGTAGAATTTGGTTTAATATCCTCTAGGAAGATGAAAATACATTATTTTGTAGCTCCCTGAACCCTTCTGGAATAATTCTGGTCAACTAATAGTCTTATTAATTAAAATCGGTTGGTTTGAATGTACAGACTGAAGTATAGTCTATAACATTTCAATGCAGTTGAAATGAGTTCATTGCAGCGCCTGTTCACCTGGTTTATCCATTGTGCCAACCTTCAGGCACGGTAGAGGCTGCATGATGCTGCATATCTGCATGGAATAGTGAAAAGATAGTACTTCCAAATTCTGGAGGAAGTATAAATATGTCAGTCTGTATGTGTAATGTTGACCTTTTTTGAATCAGAACATCCACAGTAACTTCTGACTTGTGCTTATAAAATATTATTTTATGTTGTTTTATCAGGACTAAAATCTGACCGAATTAATCATCAAAAGACAAAAATGTGGCATTCAAGCACAAATGGAGCAACTGTGAAAAACAAACCAAGGTAGCAACAAAATGGGAATATGAATAATGAGGATATACTTTAAAATGTTCGCTGTAATGAAGTTCAGGGCTTTTACTTCTCTTTCCATAAAAAAGGAAACGTGTTGGATGTCTCTGCTGTTAGTCAGACGTAGTTGAAACAGAAAGAACCTTCAGCGGTCTCCTGATCCAGCAGATCAGTGGTCAGCTGCCCCTTAACCACAAAAAGCTTCACTGACTAATTACTGCAGTCCAGCTGCCTGCACTCCACAAGCTCTCAGCCGGCGTCTCCTCCAGCCTCTTCTGTAATTACCATCAGTCCTTACACAGCTGGGGAAGTCGGACACTTCATCTGGAACTCTTGTCCTCTGCATATTTATTGTTGGATCAGAAACATATCCGAGTTAAGCTGATGCTACCACAAACATTCAGATTAAGGAAAAAAAGTTTATTGGACTCCATATTCCAGACTAGATTTGTTTTTAGATTTTGTTTTTTTAGCAGGTCATGTTCTAATGTTAATGTTTTATAAAGTTCTCTGGGTCTGATGTGGTGTTGGAG
This sequence comes from Poecilia formosa, assembly GCF_000485575.1. Taxonomy (NCBI): domain Eukaryota; kingdom Metazoa; phylum Chordata; class Actinopteri; order Cyprinodontiformes; family Poeciliidae; genus Poecilia; species Poecilia formosa. The sequence continues at coordinate 3,071,959 of NW_006799978.1, read as the reverse complement.
GAACTGAAGTTCTGTTTGCCGACTCAGATGTTTGACATTCATTTCTGGAAGATATTTCTGAGATCCTGACATTCAGACAAATCCGGACGGACTGTTGGTGTCGTTTCAGCAGAACCTGGTGAGTCCTCTGGGTTTCTGGGGCATTTTTATGTTGGTATTTATTAAACTTCGTACTTTAAGCTCTGCTGTCTGGCGTCACTCATTAATCATCATAAATTTGGTTTTGACACAATTTAGCCATTTATTTGTACAGAACTGAACTGACGTTTATTAATTTAGTGCTTCTCACATTTTTGACTGATTCAGTTGTTAAAAATTTAAAATGATTAAATTCTTACTGAACAGACCTTTTAAATTGAGGTGGAATTGTAGTTATTTTCTGACTGTTCATTTGAACATTTTTTGAACTAAAAGGGAAATATTTTTGGCCCTTCGGCGGATTTTTTCCACAAGCCGCCACCGGATAACTGGCAGGTAAACTTTCAAAAACTTTAAAATATGAAGCTGATCTCAAATTTTGAAAAGTTTTCTACTGAACTTTTGAAATTTCATGCATTCATTTGCATTATGATTTGATTTGTTTCAGGTTAAAATGTTTGTTTGGACATCAGAGTGCCTTGTGGTACGATATGCTCAGCCTATTATTGTGTTCATTCTTGTGTGTAAAAAAAGACATTTTATTACTTGAGGCATGAAAAGTAATTCAGCTGCCTGATGGAATGCATGCTATTCACTCTTTCGTACAGAAGATAACTGAGTAATATTTTTGTTCACTTGTAAGACGGTTCAATCTACACAAAGTTTTCTGTCATCGCAGCAGGTCCAATAAAACACATAATCCATCTTCATTTTCAGTGATATTCAAAAGAAACATAAGAAGTCAGAAATACTCTGGTTTTTGTTTTCATGAAAAGAAACGGCGTTGAGAAGAAGTCGGCTCTGGCTGCTCAGAGCTGCTCTGCCTTCATCCAATCGTTTCTTGTTGCAGACGCTCTTTGCTCCAATCCATCCCGGCTTGCCATCCAATTCATATCCCTGCATGGCCATATTGCAGAACTATTGTATTGATTTTTTTCCTTTTGTTTCCACTTTTTTAACTTTGCTCATAGAAGCCAATTTTATCCTGCTCCATTTCTTCTCTTCTAGAGAAATAAACTTTTTACTTTGTAGAACATTGTAATCTGAACATCATTTTCTTTATTTCTCATAAGCTGCTTTAGCAAATCCTTTTTAGCTTTGAAAAATAAACCTAACCTTTACTGTGGCATATGCATATTGTAGCATATCCACTTCTACTATTCCTATTATTAGATAACACTTGCATGAATGCTGCCTTGTTATACATTCATAGATGTGGTTTCTGAAAGATTATCTATGGGTCTGCTGTTAAGCTGCACCAGCCAGCTGTGCCCCAGCCACCTAAAAGCAATCTATACAGCATTCACTCCCTCCAGACACTTGGGAAGCTCACTTAAAGACATCAATACTCCAGGAAATGAGACACAGAGCAATGGCTTCAAAGACTGAGAAGTCAGACGGCTGCTGGGATATCCTTACATCTTGTTTAAGGTGTTGCTGCTCAATGCAGGAGAGTTCATTGAGAGAACTGCTGTGTCTCTTGTTAAGATATCAACTTGCACAGACTCCCCAACTGATAAAAACTGGATCTGATAAGCAAAGCATGAGCTAAAACTCAAGTTGTTCATACCAGTGGCCGACTTCGATTTTAATCATTTTATTTTGTCTAAAACAGTTTACCTTCATATTTAACATCTCAAATAACTTCCACCAAGATGTTCAGTAGTTTAGTATTATTCTTAAAGTGACACTATATTTCCACCAAAAGCAAAAAACAAGCAGAATATTAATGACAAGTCTAAGTTCTGCATAAATATGTTTCTGTGTGCATTTAAAACAGAACATCAGACTAAAAGCTGCTGAGTAAAAATCTTCTCTGGGTCAGCAGATGGTCAGCCTCTTAAATATTCTTAATGCTATAAGTTTAAAAATCTCCATTTAACAAAAATGTTGCATATAAAAGTTATTGTTTAAATGTGGGAACATTTCAGTTCTATAATTCAGTGAATGGGTAACAGAAAAAAACATTTTCCTAAAGCAAGCTCACCCTACTCTGATCCATTTATTCTCAAAAAGTTGCAATAAAAAGAAAAAATCCCGACAACAAATCAAGCACAAAGCAGGTCAGCCGAAACTAGCCTGAGTGATGACATTAAGTCCAGAACACTCAACTTGTGCATTAATCTGTAACACCATGGGGATTCGAGAGGAAAGTAGTTATACCAAAGGTCCATATCTGAAATCTGAGCTCATAAGGTAACAATTTATACAGTGATTTATCCAATAAAGTCAGGAGAAAGGCTGTCTGAAAGCAAAAGCTTGTCGACTCAGACTGACATTCTTCCTGGGAATTAAATGAACTCTGTGCCAACCCCAGTCTCCCCACTACGGACAGAGGTGGCTTATGGGTAGCAAAAATACTCCTACAATTCTGGCAGCTTTCAGGTACAAATGATAATTTATGCTCCAGTTCTGACTACCATTGTTACTGTGATGTTTCCTTTATGTGACCCACACTAGAAAAGCCTGTGCTGTGACCACACACTATAAAACATTGCAGTTGTGATCAGAAGCAGCTGCAGCTCTCACATTTACACACAGACAGTTTATCTCATTTATTAGAGTTTACACTGTGATGTAGTGGTGAAATTATTCTGAGGATTATCTGTAATCCTATAATTCTTTACATCTGCAATTAGTTTCTTCACCACATATTTGGTGATAAAAGTCGCCTCAAACTAACTACACATTTGGTTGATGGCAAGAATCAACATATGATTATGCAATCTGTGTTTTAGTTGCTTCAGACAACAAGCTGCAGCCTGAGTTAAATATATTTGATAAGAACAATGGCAGAGAGATCAAGAACTGATTTCATCTATTAAAACCACCTGGATACTTAGAAAGGACAGGTAATATAAAACTACTAGAATATGAATGCAGCACTGATTGATGGTCTGCCTGCTCACTCCCTGCTTGACTTTTTACTTGATACATGAACAAAACAGCCTAATCTTCCTTTTTTGATGCCAAGATCCAAACATTCAGTGATTTATTCCATCATTTTGGGGTGTTTCTGCAAACAGGAGAGAATTTTCTTCCATAAAAGTTGCACATTGTAAGCGATCATCAGTTTTAACGTGGATGAATGCTGCAATACGTCGGCCAGCCTTTGCAAAGAAACGTCAGTTTAATTTTAGTCTAACCAATTGTAGGTCACAAATCCTTTTGTCTTCAGTTTTCAGACAACACTGGATTTACCATCAACAAACTGTCAGCCTTGTTCACAACAAACAGCTTCAATTAACTCAAATTTCTGTTATGTTCCAGCACCTCTTCCTAACTCTGTTCACAGCTGCAGATATTTAGGAGCACATGAAGAGGATTAATTCCTGTTGTAAATATTCAGATAACTTTGCTGCCGCTCCTCTGGAAGGTTACCCTGTCAGTCAGACAGCAGCTTCTTAGCAGTCGCTGTCATACCTCCTTACTCCGCCTGCAACTAAGAAAGACAAATGTTCCGGGAATACAAATCAGCTGACTCTAGAATGACAGAGGAGGGATTTGACAATAGCTCAACAAGTCAGTGATACAAGTATGAAATATTACTAATGATAAATAGCCTGCAATCCGTCAGCTTCGTCTTTTAGCAAGTGATGCAATGTGAAAGCATTGGGAAGTAAATGTTCAGCTACAGTCTAATGACTGGATGTTTCTTTTTCAGATGGGTGGCAGAGTCAACAGAAATGTGTCTCAATGCTAAATTTCAGAGCAGTCAAACTGCAGCATCTCTAAATCTGCTGCTCCTCCCATGTGTGATCAATACCTCACAGTTCTGCCTTCATGCGACTCCTCTTCACTTCCACTCACCACTTCCCATTTATTCATGTCTGGAGAACCAATCTAAGCTCAGACCAGGAAATTCTTTGGTCTGCGCAGTGATTCTGTTATGGTGATGAACGTGAACACAGAGGATCACTGGCTTCAACGTTCTACATGAAGAAGAAGTTCAGCTGCTGGAATATCAATAAGACTGATGATGATGGATGTTCTCCAGAGATCCACTGAGACCAGAACCAGAACCACTGAAATTATGCTGGGATTAAAATAGTCACACATTACCTGACTGTGTGAATGCAGCTGGTTGCACTGGATTTTATTCAGGGGTGTCAGAGTAGAATGCCTGATTACAAATCCAATTCTTAGGAGTTTTATTGGTGAAAGATATTTTAAAAACTGTGCACGTTTTTCTTAAGCTGGATAATTAGAGTTTAGGAAACATTTTGTTGCAAAACTTAAAGAGATATAAATAATTTTGAAAGATGCAGAGCAACATATTCTTTTCATTCCCTCATAAAGTTGATCATGATTAGAATATTTCTGAAGCTAAACCTTTAGACATCCTTGTTTGCTGGGTTCCTTTCTGGCGTCTTCATGCTCACAATGCTTCACATGTTCATTCCTCCTGTGTCTTTATCTGCTTCACAGGTAGGTGGCAATATAAAATCTGAAGCCTGGTTTTGTGTTGATTTACATAATTCCTGATGGATCCTTTCATGCTCTGCCACCTCCTCACCTCTGAGGATGATGCTGCTGACTGCCAGTTCTCTGGAGGAGCCTCTGATGTGGCAGCCTTTGCTCTCCAGCTACTGCTGGGCCCCTGGCGGGAGTGAGGTTGGGAAGTGATGATGATGTGTTTATAGAGGGAACGACATTCTCACACACATTGCAGCTCACATGGAAGGGTTTCAAGCAGGTGGCATCAAACGGATTTGGATGGTGGGTTTGAGAGCTATCAAAACATCTCATCGGCGGGCGGCGCCATTTTCTTCTCTGTCTGGCTAAAGCGCACAAACCAGAGCAAAGAATAATAGTCGCTTTGATCTTCTAATGAAACTTTGATGATGCTTGTGAAGTTTAGCATTGTCTCACCATAGCGTGTGCTATAGGGCTCCTTCAGAAACATGTTGTGTTCATGGGATTACGACACCAGGCAGCCTGTTGGAGTCTTGCTCCGGCGTCTTTGCATGTGCCACGAGCTTATTAAACTCACTTCAGAGAGACGTGTCAGATCTTGGTCTTCACTGAGTGCAATACAGACCCTGATCAGAAGCTAAAAAAACTAAAGGTGGAAAACAAGCAGGAAGCAGCTGTTTTCACTCTGAAGAATAAAGACACAACCAGCTTTTACATTTATAGAGGAATCTTCTTTCATTGTGGCTTCTCAAGTATTTCACCTCCTCCACTATTAAAATTTTATTCTGTCCTCTCTGTGTAATGCACTGCATAACCAACACTTTCTCCTTCTATGCATTCCTAAGTGGTTTTACTGACTCAGGCCAAACAAACAGGGAAAGGACACAAAAAGCCATTCTAAACGCTTCACCACACACTTTTACGCTCCTCTTAATCTCTGTACGTGTTGCTTCCTGGAGGCGTGGACTCTGCTGAAGTTTGAAATGACTGGGTCTGATTTTACCCGATCGTTACCGCCTGGCCATCCTGAACGTAACGCATCAGAACGACGAAGCTTAGCGGACGCTGTGTGCGCTGGAACCAACCTCGTGGTGGAGACGGCCACCACATCTTCGCCAGCAAGAAAATACCTGAAGCATTTTATTTTCCACCGACTTTAATCACAAGTTATTTGGAGGCGTTGCCAAAATGAACTGAATTGTTTCATTTACTTCCTTCGTTGCCAGAAAAATATAAAACATGATTTGGTCAGGGCTCCTTCTCTTTCAGAGGTTCTCGTATATGGAACAGCTTACCATCAGCAATGAAAGTCTCAACAGATTTTAGAGTTTTTAACTCTAATGACAAATATGTGAACACGGATCATTGTGGAGAATGTGTCTAATGTGCATTTTCATGTATTTTTAATTAATAGTTGCAGTACTCAGCATGCGTGTGTGGGTGTGTGTGCGATAGCAAGCCTTAATATCTAATTTTGTCGTTTCTTTTTTAAAAGTTGCAGCCATGAACTGGTTTGTAAATTAGCTTGTGGCTAGAAAACCTTCGTAAAAAACAACGGCTGCTTGTTTTTATGGTGACACTGTTTACTGTGCTGCTCTTGATTAAATAAAAGTAAACTGAACTGAATTTACATCATCATTTACAACACATCATGTTCATTGGTTGAGATAAACAGGTGATGGGAGAAATCCCAGGAGGAGCACTGAAGGGAGATGAGAATCAAGCAGAACTGCGTAGAAAAGAAATGACCAGACTTGGATGACCGGCCTTCTCACTCCACGTCTTAATGAGGAAACCTAAACCTGCGATCTTGTTGTTTTGGTCACTACCCAAAGCTAATGACCAGAGATGAGGGCAGGGATGTAGATCTACCAGTAAACCTTGAGCTTCATCTTTCTGCTCAGCTCATCTTCACCACAACAGACCAGTAAAGCACTTCCATCACTGCAGACGCCACAACAACCAGCCCATCGCTCTCCACCTCCACTTTGCCAGGACAAAGTTCTGCCTGAAGAAGAAAAGCCTTAATGAAAGCAACACTGCGACGCCCAGCTAAAGAGGCTGGCTGTCAGGATGTGGAAAGTCCACAATGCTGAAAATATTTCCAAAAAATAAATTAAAGATAACATAAGGAAAATTTAAAAGTAGTACATAGAGGTAAAAAAAGAAACATTTTATTTCTTTTCAGAGCCAACAAATGATTATGAAATCATACAGAAAACGTTTTATTGTGTAAATGATAAATGTTATTTTTGTCCACTGAAAGGGACTGAAACGATTTGGCCAAATTTGAACAAAAGCAATAAACGTCCCTTTCTGTTCCATAACTCCCAGCAGCCGCCCTGAGAAAAACATGGATCCAAACTATTTATCACAGAGCAGCTGCAAGACGGGGCAGGATGTCTTCTAAAGCACATGTCTGTGTTTCCATCTCCTCTGTGTTTACAATAATCACATCAAAACATGAAAGATAATTGGTTACAGGATTCATTTTTTTAAAAACTCTAAGTTTTCCAAGTCATGGATTTGTTGATAGATAAATAACTTCATTGCCTTGTTTTGCTCTCAGTGACACCCCTTTGTGTCGCCCATCATGGAGACAGGGATAAATTGCTGCCTGCATCCTCATTCTGTGTGTTTTACACGACATTTATTGTCCCTCAGTGGAACCATAAAGACGTCTGACGAACCAGTCAGTGAAGGTCAGAGGTTCTGCCATCACAGAACCAGTAAGTCCAGCAAAGTAAAAGCATGAAAGGGTTTTACTGGATCCCAGTAAACCTCAGAGAACATCTGCAATGGCAATTAAAGCAAAATGCATTTACTGTTCCATTAACGGTAAAACACAGTTATGCTGTTAGAGGGAGATGTAAACAGCTAACATGAGATTCTGCAATGCTTGGATGTCGGCTCCTCCAACCAGGCCGCTGCGATCCGGGGCTCCTGGACGGTTCCAGTGGTGAGCAGAGAGCGAGAGGACAACCTCAGCAGTTTCAGAGTGGTGGCTCAGGACTCTGTGATGTTTCTATTGTATTTGTGAGATTGTAAATGACTAATATTTAAAAACTGTGTCACTAGGGAACTGAAAGCCAAGCAGAATATTCTCTAAATCATCACAGAACATTACATTGTTCTGAAAAAGTATTAATAATTTTCTTCCACATTTTGTCACATTGTAGCCACAAACTTGGATGTTTTACTAAGCAGTTTGTAACTAACTGTTAGCAGGAGCAGCAGCTATGGGGGGATCGTCTTCCTGCCGACTAAATCAGGACAATCCTGGAGGAAAACCTGCGAGAGGCTGCAGACCTGAGCTCACCTTTCAGCAGGACCACCACCATGAACATCCTGCCAGAGATACAATGAACAGCTTACATCAAAGTTTATTCATGTGTGGGGATGGCCTAGTCAAAGTCCAGACTAAAATCCAGCTGAAAATCTGTCGTTAGAATTGGGATTTGCTTATTACTTAAAGTCTCCAAAGTCAGTCTCTAAAGTTTTTCATGCTACATCCGTATGGAAAAAACATTTTTTCAACAAGACATCATATTTTTTTCCACTTTGCAGTTGTAAGCTAATGTTGTGTTTATCTATCAATAAAAGGCAAATAAAGTTAAAATATTGAAGGGATGGGAAACTTTTGCACATCGCTCTCTCTTTTCAAAGCCTCAGGATAGTTTAGTAGGAAGCAGAAAACGTATCGCTCATGTGAAGTCGACTGGAGGCCTTAAGATAGAACAGAAACATATCAGAGCCTCATCAGGCCCTTTATGGGCCCAGTTAACGGAACGGTTCAGAATCAGGGATATTTATTCAATCTTCCTCTCATCATCATCATCACCACATTAAAAAGTAGTAGTCACAGAGAACAGCACATTCTGGTGGCCTAGTTTAAAAAGCCACCCACGTATTCAGCTGCTATCAGTGCACCTGCAGGTGTGCTGGAGTGTATATTTATACTTCTACAGAGAATTGAACACTGGAAAGGTACAAGATTCTTTTCCCATTGTGTCACAGCTTCCTTAGAGGCCAAATTACTTCTGCTTCCAAAACACGTAAAGATAAGCAGGACGGGGGTTTGAAAAGAGGAAAGTTCGATGTTAGAAGTTTATTTTCTCTACAACACCTTTTTTTTCCTTACATGTGGCGTCTAGCACACTTTGCCTTTACTGCAGCCGAGGCATCACACATATTCATGACTAACACCTGCTGCAGTCATGCATGAAATCCAGCTTTATTTCTAACAAGGCTCATTTTTTATTTTAATTCTGTTAATAAAAATGATTAACTTACATCTCACGTATGAAGGTGAAGAACATTTCTGCTTCTTTCCAGGAGAAAAAGTCGACAGCTGCACATGCAGAGTTACTCTGAAAGACAAGGAGCAGAAAAATCATAAAGTACAGAAGATAAGCATGATAAAACATTACAGGAATCTTACTGTCCTCATCACAACCAAACGTTTTTTTCTTTTTACAGCTGCAATACAAAAATAATTACAAACCCTCACTACCATACTTCCTCTAGACATGGATTTCTAAAGCTAATGATCTGGCAAAATTATTATAGAAAACTATTTTGAGGTAGATTTGACTGTAAGTTAAAATAAAAGTTTGGCTCTTCACCCAGCTTCAGGACTCTGAGCATCTTCTAGCGTTACTCACTTGCAGACGAGCCTCCTGCTCCTGTGAGTAAACGTTTGGCCATTCTTGACACACAGAAGCCTCCGTCTCAGTGATGTTTGCTGGGGTTTGTGCTGCAACAGCCTTCCTTAAATCCCATCAAACATTTAAATGTGGCGACTGTAAAGCCGGGATCTTTTTCTCAATCAAGCTTTGGCTGACTTTGGAATGGGCCCGAGATCACAGTCCGCTAATCCACAGGTTTAATCCGCCAACAGAGGGCATCACATCCCTCTTAAACAGACCTGGAATTACAGAGAATCAACGACGCCAAAAGCACCAAGACTGGTGGGAAAAGAGCTCCACATCAGTAATGACCCATTTCCATGTTTCACCAGATTTCTGGTCCTGATGCTTCCAATCATCGGCCCATAAGGCTGCCTCCCTCCCAAACTCTGAAGCGTCTTCCAGATTTCTCCTGGCATGTTCCAGGTGGTTTTTGATGTCAGTTGTGAATGAAGTTCATCCACCAGGTCCTTGTTTCGTCAGCGTGGATCTTCTAATTACCCCTGGATCATTGCACCAGCCTTCATCAGCCTCCTGCAGAGGTTTCACATGAAATAACGTCCCGTTTCTGCCTTTGTGGACCTGGATGAGGTGGAGGTCTCGGAGCCCTTGGTGACGTTTGGTGCTTTCTTTCACTGCCAGGCAGGTTTGCTGTTGATCCATATATTCAGGTTTCCTTCCAATTTTTCCAACTGCGTTTTTTTGTCTCATTTTTGTAAAACTTAACACCTGAAAGTGAGGTTTGTTGAAATATTGTCCTGTTTCTGCGTTTGTGGCCCTGGATGAGGTGGAGGTCGTTCTGCATCGCAGCTGAACCAAATGAAACCTCATGAGTTTCTGACGGACTAATTATGTTTCAGCTCCACTTCAAGCCACTAAGCTTCAGAAACAGTATTTAATAATAATGTTGAATAACAACGATATGGCGATTTGAATGAAATATAAAGAACTTTATGATTCTTCTGTTGCCTTTTTGCATCACTTAAATTTTAAAGTCACTGAAAACTGAACTTAAAAAAACAAGTGATTATTTCCTAAAGTCTTTTGGGGTTAAATATTTAAGAACACAATAATAGATCCTAATATAAAAACTTACAACAGATCAACACACGTTAGAGTGATTGTCATTAATAATTCATTTATTTTTACTTTTTTCCCTTTTCACTCATGTACTGTTTGTTTGCACTGTGAGGTATAATCAATAAATAAATACTTTATTTTAAACTGTAAAAAAAAAAGTTAAGATACAAAATGGAAACTTTTCCAACTTATTTTAAGCTTTTACAAATGTTCTTATAGGGAATAATATAAAAATGATGTTAGTTTGATAGTTTCACAGAAAAAAAACAAACATTAAACATTCATTTCTTCCAGAAGTGGATCATATGGATCTATATTCAGATCTACCAGGAATGGGAGGAAACTGTTAATTGTATTAAAATGATAACATATTTGGTGGCTCAGACCTTTTTCCAGCTTCATAATGTACTGCAAGTAAAACATCTCAGTATAAACATGGACTTGCACTGCTCTCCGCTCTTCTGCTTGTCTAACTGCATGTATTAAATCCCTTTTAATAGAGGCTTATGTCAAACTTTAACAAATGCATCATATTCTTTCTCATTGAGGTCTTTGCTATCTTTAGGTTTATTTAAGGCCTTTTGGATGTACTTCAGCATTCTGGGATATCTGGGTCAGCTCCCTTCGCCAGTTTTCACTTGTTCGGCGTGTCAGATGTTCAGTTTCTCCTCAGTATCTGTTGCTGATAATGGGACTTTAAAATGGCATCTTTTTATAGCTCTAAAGCAAAGCCTGTCTGCATTGGAAGCAGAGTGCCGCACTAATAAAACTAACCCGGTTGGTAGTCAGGCTCGGGCATAGCTAAGCAGCTCGGCTCGTCCCATTAACAGCCTCCCTACAGATCGCATGAGGACAGGCCAGCCGGGAGGAACTGAGCGCAGGAAGAGCTAGTGTTAGCACCAACCACTCACGGCTTCCAGGTGGGTTTTACATTTCAGCAACACACACACTTAGAGTCAGAGCTCAGTAATTGGCAGCTCCACAGTCAGAAATGTGGCATTAGAGACACCAGCCACATATAGTTAACTGTATTTCAGGAGCATGAGTGGGAAGCACTGAATCTTATATAAAACTGCTGACTAGTGATGGATGTCTTTATTTTCCTGCAGTGGGAAACTGCAGTTAAAGATCTCTAAAATAATATGGCATTGTAGCATAAACTGAGTTTAATTGGAAAGAGTGTGAGACTCCACTGTTTTTTCTGATCCCCTGATAAAGATAATTGCTAAATCTTTTCATAACTGATCTGGTTTGGGATTAGAGGAGATGGCTTCTAACTTACTTCTTAATTAGAAAATATTTGTCAGCAAAAATATCAGTACAGTTTCAGTCATCTGAGGACAAATACCACAGCTAATGCGCCGGTAGCCACCAGTAAGGCTCCAGGTCATCCACAACTTGAACTGGTGGAGCTGGGCTCACGTTTATTAGCACTTAAAAAACATATCATCAACAGCAACTACCAATCCAAGCACCCAGAAAAGTTTTCAAGCTGTGCTCAAGCCATGCATGTAGCTGGAAGAATGAGCTGCAGAAGCTGCTGGTGAAGCCCAGGTCGACTGCGCTGGGAGGCTGAGGCAGGTTGAGTGTTACTGGATGCAGGCTGAATGCAGTGTGTTCCTGTCAGGCTGTCAATGAAAATCCTGGGATTGTTTTTCCTAAAGGAGGAGGAAACGGAGAGGGAGGAAGTGCAAGCTACAGCTCATTGGGGATATATTCATCAAGATTCCAGCTGATCCACATGACTGTGTTCTGATGTGTAGATTATAATATGACAGCACAACTTCATCAATATGTAAAAATGATATTGTAGAGCTTCAGAGGTCACTTTGGATCATCTCGCAGCAATCTGTGCACAAATACAAAGATAAGTTGGATTTAATGTTGATGATAGCCTGATTGCTCCCACAGGTGTCGTCATGTGGGTCTCCATTCGAGCTGTAGCATCATGAGAGGCGGCAGCTCAGCAGCACATTCCTTCTGCTGCTGATAAGCTCACGATAACGGGAGCCAAGAAACCTTCGGTGTACAGACTGAGGTCTTCCAGAGCCACGGCGAAAACGCTCTGCTAATAAACATAAGATGCAGAGCAGCGTCTGATGGGCAGCACAGGTCAGCAGCGCAGCTGGGTCCTAATCCTGGGCTAAGGGCCTTAATTCTGCTTCAGTAAATGACCTGCCTGGTGACCAATCTACAGATTTCATTTTAACGACATGAACCTTGGAGCAGAGGGATAACCACAGCATGTCAACCATGAGACATTTAATCCTGATCTTTAACTCAATCCCACATTCCCCTGATGCTTTCAGGCCTTTTACTTCACTTCCTGCGTCAGCGTTTCTCAACATAATGAACAGTCAACATGACCATATGTAGAATATTTGATGTTATTAGAAACTTACCTTTAACAGTTTCAAAAGTCAAAGGTTATCACTGAGCAATCTTGAACATTTTCAGTTGATTTCTGGATTACCAAGCATTTAAGGTGCTTTAATTTGTTAATAATTTGTGCAAATTATGCTTCTACCAGAAACATACCAAACAGAATAAGACCACCACATGGTCATTCACTAACTTTTGTTTTTTTTTTACTACAGTAGCTACAGTTTATTCCAAACAGTATAGAACTAGAAAAGTCAAATAGCCTCCTGGTTCTCACCAAATTACTGACCGTTTTCTTCCTGATCTAAAAATCCAAGCCCAGTTTTGTCCATTTTAATCACATCGTTTCAAAGCATCCAGGTGAAAAGGATTTTGGCAGCACTTTCTGGATCCATTAGCTCATTCAGCCTCTTTTTCACCAAAGGGGTGGATTGCATGTCCTGGGAGGGGATTTGTGTGGAGTAAGAGTGAGAGGACACAGAGAGACAGAAGGAGAAGGGAGGACCAAAGTACCGTGGGGATGAAATTTTGAGTTTGCCAAGGTCAGCATAACACTCTCTATGAAATGAAAGTCTGCCAAACACACACAGACCAGCAGGCAAACACACACATACATGCAGCATCTCGCTGCCCATATTAGCTCTGCCCTGAGCACAACCTGCTGAGAATTGCTAAATTACCACTGAGCTCACACTTGGCTATATAGGTCTGTACACCCCCACACACAAACACACAGACTGCTTGCTTTCTCCGTTGTGTCAATAAATTAGTCTCTGCTCATTTTGGGTTCCTCACCTTTGACCTTTGTCTTTTCTGCACTAAGGTGAGGGCCAGCTGTCCTGAGTCTTGACAGCTGGCATTTGTCTACCGTTTGCCAAGGCGCTGCTCATGGCTTCTGACCTTGTTGGTAAACCAAATCCTCCATTTACTCATAACTTCATGATTGTTTGCCGTCATCTTCTGGTTGATGTCTGAAAACGGATCCCCCTGCTTGTCACTTGAATCACAGTCAAGGCTTTGGAGTCTGATGATGCTGAGGAAAGAGCCACGCTCTGATCCGGTGTGGTTGTTTTAAACCATTTCAACACTGTGAATATCTGACATACTACAATTAATGTAATATCTATCATTGTTGTTAACACAGAGAACAAATGGCCCAACAGTACTATAAAAGGTTGTTAAATGTTTTATCATAGCCCTTTTAGCACATTAAATAATCATACTTTAGTTCTCTTTCAAAATTTAGGAAAGAAAAAACCAAAACAATGTTCTTGGTTGCATGTTAAAGCAGTTATCAGTCCTAAAACATTCATGCTTATTCATTATGAAAGAGTCAGTTGTGACAAGAACAAGGGAAATATTCCTGCATAACAAGGGTCTTTAATCCCCTATAAACGGAGAGCATTTCCCATCCTTCCAGGGCACGCCTTAACCACCAGAGTGCTTTTTGCAAGTTTTTCTTTTTTCAGATTCCTCTCCCCCCATTTCAAACATTCCTTTTTCCACCTAATTCCATTTGAAGCAATATTAAAGCTGTGATGGAAATATATTTTCATAGTTATGCATTTCCTGTCTTGTGTTTGCATTTATCATCATAATTTCTTAGGAGTTTTCTGAAGGCAATTGCGGCTAAATAATTGATGGGGCCTGAAAGCTGTTTGGTCCCTGCAACTCCTGTAGGAGAAAAAAAAGAAACTCAAAAAGCTTTGAAACAAGTGAAAGTCAGCAAGCTTTGCCTAAAATTACAACTGTGTTCCGTCATGCCAAGCATTCGGAGCTGAAACAATGGAATACAGTTTTCATTACAATGTCAAGGCCTCGCAGGCAGAAACATCAAAGAACCAATTTGACTCGGCTTTAGGTTTACCAAGAGAGAGATGCAGATAAGAGCAGTTTCAAAGAGAACATGAGCATGGAACAAGGGGCTGAATTAATCACATAATACAATATGCACCTCAAAGTAAAATATACTTTATATAACTCATACAGATTTGTCATCCTCTGTTGAAATGCTTCGTCTTTAGGGAAATCTGTCCAGGGTTACAAAAGAGCAACTAAACAAGTCTGCTAAAACGGCTAAAAGAAAGTTTAATGAAGTAAATATTTTTTATATTAAAATTTCAGATAATGGATTGGAAGAGAGTAAGCTAAACAATGCAATGTGTTTTTATTGTTTTAATATTTTAATTTTTCCTGGTGTTAATTTGGCAGAAACAAAACTAGTGCAGTCAGTCCATTTTACTGTGATACTGATGTTCTGTGTGTGCAACAAACTGAAGAAATGAGTCTAAAATATGGATATTTGCATTTTCAATCTGTTTTTATTGTCTATGAATCAGCTGCATGACAGAAGAAGATCGTTCACCCTTTGTATGAGCCAAGTTATTAGAAAATGCATCCTTTGCATTATGAACAGAAAGACAACTGCACGGCCATCAGAGCAGAAAGTCTAATCAGAATCATCTTGTGCTGTGGCAGTCGAACACGACATAAACGATTCTGTTCCCCTTTCCTCTTTGACAAGGTAATACATTTTCTTGGATGTTATTTATGGCCCCTCAGGAAATGATTGTGTCAGCAGCGAGAATATTTGTAAAGTTATCCAGATTTAAAACATAATATCAGTATTAATCATCTCAGAAGAATTCTTCCTTTCCTCTCATCGGAGTTCAGTCGTTCAGTTGCATAAAGATCAAAATAAATGGAACTTAGAGAAGATGGCCGCAGAAAAGCAAACATTCACATCCATCCAGTACATGCATTATGCATACATAACAAGTTCAATCGGTTTGTCAGATGTATTGGCTACTCTACCTGCATGAAGTACCGACATCCTGTCCTAAAAGTCTGTTGACATCAGAAATTCACCATTTAGGACGTCTACTGGAAAATGCTTCTGTTTTTATTAGAGGCTCTTCATTCAGTTGAGTTTTTAGCAGAATAATCAAGATACAAAATAATTAGGGTAAGTTTGTCTTAATTCAGCAACTAAACGTAACAAAAACTTACAACAGCAAAGAAATGCACTGGATGTTTGTAAGCTTATGAAAGAGTTTTTAATTTAACAGAAAACGAAGGAACAACAAGATGATCCCAGTGATGAATCGCAGCTTATATCCATATCCTTTAACTACCTGAGTTTTATGAAACTGAACGTGTTGCTGTGATGTGTTTACAGCCACAGCAAAACAGGAGTTCTCACTTCTGACACATTTAATTAATCTATTCAGAGAAAACAGATTAGTCTCGAAAAGCAGCCAATCTATCTCTACCTTACTACTTTAATCACTTTCAGCAGGTTTTAAATGTGCACAAGTTACTCTGAGAAAAGGTGTGTGTGCATATTGACAGTATATTTTAAAAGAAATGCTGAGTTCTGTTTTTCTCACAGCAAAAGATTTTTTCTGTTCAATCTAATTTTAGCTTTAAAAACACAAAATGTTTAAAAAGACATGCATTTATAATTTTTAATTTACATTTAGATGAGTGTTTGACATGAAATAATCAGAGGTTTCAACAGTTTGGACGTATCCTGTGTTCAGTGAGGGGAAAGTGAATCGTACAATAACTGCAGGATCACGTTAATTCAGCTGGAAACTCGTTGAACTTACAGGTTAAGCCCATCTGGGTCCCTGGACATGTTTCATGTGATTGTCGTTTTATTTCTGAATAACTGTCTGTGTTTATCCAATCTGAATAAAATGTGGCCAGACAATGCGAGTCTTTATTACACCTTTTAAACTAAACAGAGCAACCTCTGTCCCTCCAGCAAAGGAATACCTTTTGCACACATTGAAATTTAATTTCACATTCATATGTTTCTTAAAATCAAGTTTTTAAAGAAATGTACATCAACAAATTTATATGCAGTTGGATTGGAAAATACTAACCAGTTAAATCATCTGGAAGTTAAAAGCCAAAATAGAAAACACAGATAAAGTCCTTGGATTTCAGTATAAAGTTTCAAAGACTTCTTCTACTGCCAAGTCCCTCATCAATCAATAAAACATCCAGCATGTCATCACACAGTTTCTACAGGGTAAAGAGATAATATAAAGCAGGGAGAGGAGAAATTAAGACAGACACTGGCAGACCTTTGTGCCACTGACTGGGTTGCTGTAGCACCGCAGTGGAACAGAGAACGTTAAAAAATAGAAAGGGTTTGCTTCAGTATGTGCCATCTCCAATATGAGAATCCTTAATTACACACAACACACAAAGGCAGCATTTGGTACCGTTCTGCTGTTGTCTCGGTAAAAAATGAAGCATCTTGTGGGCTGCAGGAGCAGAGCAAATCTCAAGGCAGCAACTGAAACAAGCAAACCCACAGAAAACCATCAGCTGGAAGAGAAACCGTTTCAGCAGGACCGTGTGAATTTAACCGTGTGAAATATCTTCTCAACAGAATTATGTCCAGTATGTTATTATCAGCATTTATGGACTAAGAACACAAACAATGAAAACTAAATCCATCATCTCTAAACACCGGCACAGCCCCTTAGGGAGGAGGGGGGCAGATTCCTGCCTGCAGTGATTACTGGGTGTGAGGCAGAAAACACCCTGGACAGGTGACCAGTCCATCACAGGTCAGCACAGACACTCAGAGGAAAACACTAAATAACAGTCATTCAGCATGAGACTCCGGCCTTATCTGGTTCAGTTCATTCAAAGGAGGAGTGGAGGCTAAATAATCAACTAAATGACTGAGGCTGCAGATTACAGGAATGCTTTCAAACTTAAACAGCTCAGTCTTAATGATGCTCTAGAAGCTGGTTTATAGAAATGTCTCACTCAAACTTAAAAATGTTCTCTTGTTTCCTCCAACTCAGTAATTTACAGTCATGTTGAACATAATGTAGAAAAATGAAAAATGCATGTTGAACAAAACAAACGGTACAAGAATGGAGCCTGGAGGAACCTCCATATGATTATTATTTATTAGTTTTATGACAGACGTAGTCCCAATGGACCGACCCACGGTACCAAATCTCACTCACATTTCCAGTCTGTCCATCAGTGTGTTAAATTCAGCTACTTCAACCCAGAACTGACATCTAAATATATAAAGATAAAAGTTTTCCAGTAATATAAAAAGGAATTATCATTTAAAATCAGATACAGACTCAGTGTGGTGTAGTTACAAACCTGATGGAAGGCAGCACAAAGCTGGATCTCTACGTAAACTTCTTTTCCAATTGTCTTGGTCAAAAATAACTTAAATACTGTGAATGACATCACACCTGGATCAATAAATGTTACATTTTTCGCTATTGATTACTGTTTAATCAATAGCGAAAGTCTCATAAATGTATGAGACTGTAATGCAACAGCAGAATGTCTTCAGTCAGAGGCCTTTTCAGATTTGTTGTAGCACAGACTGCTACAGGAGATCCTTCTGGCACAGTAATGAGCCTTTACTACTCATTGAAGGAACTTTGATAATAATAGAACAATAATGTCTAATATGCCTTTGGATATTATAAAGTATGTTAAATTGTGTCATTGACTTTCTGCCCAGTGATGTTAGCATGTTTCACCTTCCAGCTTTATTCTCATCACTCTGACACCTTGTGCACAACCTTATAAAACCCTGCAAAAGGCATTTAAATGTCACTCCAGAGTCCCTCTGTCCACCAATTACTGTGCAGCACTTATTTGAAAATGACAAACCGGAGCTATAAATCTGATTTTCTGCAGCAAGAAGAACAAGGTTTAAAGATTTATTTTAATATCACCCTTTTATGAATGTCAATCTTCAGAATTATTATTTTTATCACATCATACTTGCTATCTATTTTCAAGATAGCAAGTACCTTGAAGATTACTTGCTATTATAGCTTAATTGTGTGTCGAGTCGAATTCATAACATCAGAATTGTACCTTTTTAAAAAAGTAAAATGCTGCTGTTGACCTGGTGACTTTTTAAAATATCACTGGGACTGCAAACTAAGGCGCAGTTTGTTCACTGACCCAAACAAAACTCATACCGTCCATGTGTCGTCTGCGCTGATGCAGCAGTTCTCTGCGTGCTCTCAGCGTTTCCTGTGTACGTAAACCAGAATGAATAAAACATGTCGTGAGAAAGCCTGCCTTCCTCTGGAAACTAACTGCGCATCTCTTTTTCTCCCATGGAAATTATTTGTCTTTCCTCCGACACTGGCTCAGAGTCATCGGGGTTTTCACAGAAAGTAAATAAATAAAAACAACAAAATCTCTGTTGGTTGAGTTGGATGTTCGGTTCATTATGTGGAAAACTGAGAGCAACAGACAGCTAAAGTGGCTGACCAGGGCGGAAAAGACCTGGAACAGTATACAGAGCTGAAATATTAATGAAGATAAAACTAGAAACACTTAACACTAAATGCAAACTTCCAAAGACAAACTGCAGCCACCAAAACTGAGGAACAGATTTATTATCTGCTCTGTATTTATGACATTTTTACAGCAGTGGAAACCTACAGATGTAAATCTATATTCCTCTCATCTGACGCCTGAATTCTGTTTTAGAATCAGCTTTACCCACATACTCATTTATAATTTAAATGTCAACAGAATATAAAATATGCTAAATATTACCACACTTCTGTAGCCTGCAGAAATGCACAGTGCAGTTTAGTTAAACACACAGTGCCCTGGTGGGAAAGCATTCTGTTTCTACTGAAGTCGATGGAATACAGTCAAAGCTCAAACATTTAATGGGGCGAATTAATGAGAATATGATACTGAATACACTGTAATAGAGCCTGTTCTATTCTAGTTACTGTTCTATTACCTTCTTACTGTAATAGAACAGTAAACATACTGTTTTAATATGCGTCACATTAAAACAGTATTTTACAACTAATGTGTTCTAAAGTTATACATTTTCGATCTTTTACTTCTTTATGTGTGCAACTTATAAGATTACTGAGTCACTTCCTGCAGAGCAAGCACAAAAACAGGGAAGCCTGATGCTCGTGTTTTAGCTTTGGGTCCTTGGAGCATCTTGCCTTTTTTTCTTCCTTACCTTTTATACACGGAGGCTTATCTCTCAACTGCAGTGCTTTGGTTTTTTTGTGCTCTCATTGTTGTGCAACTATTCAAACCCAATCTGCCTCTGTTCCCAACAACAAATCAGTGTTTGGCTCTTTTTCTCTGCAGGCCTAACCAACTGTCACTTTCTTATTCAGGCTCTCAACCTCCTTGCCATATTGTCCTCAGTTTCTCATTGTGTTTGTCACCGTCTGCCTCTTGTTATTTATGGAGACCCAAACTGTGGTGGAGCCGAGCGGGCCTGGATCGACGCTACGCTCAGCAGAGCCTCCCAGGAGCTTCTGGCCTTCTGCCTCACCACAGCGTCCTGTACGGAAATCCAACATGTTCGACATTTTCATGTGAGGACCAAAGGTTATATCTGAGGTTTAATTAATATTGTAAATTAATGTTTTTGGGGATTATCTGTAGCTTATTGTGGTCCTCTGACCTCCTGTCTCCATCTGAAACCTTTTAGGGAACAAAAGAGCAAACTGACCTCTGGACGAGTACAGGGCTTCATAAATAATAAGAAATGACTTATTAAAAATAATTCAAACATTGCAACAGAATTCAGATTCAATCCATACAGAATTATTTATTTCAAACAATCATTCATAGTTTAGATTATTCTGGCTCATAGCTAAGGAAATAAATCAAATAAAATCACTTTCTTAAATAAAATATATCAGAACAATAAAGTTATTTTTAATAGAGAAATTAGGCCTGCAGCTGAAATCTTTAGACGAGTTGATGCTTCAACCCGAGTCGTTTGATTCAGGTATTGGACCAGGGACACGTCTAAAAGCTGCAGGACACCGGGCCTCCAGAGGAACCCCGAGTGAAATGTTTATATTCATGCTCTTATTTTAGCTTCCTGCCCTCATGCTCCCTTTATTTTCCCAAAATAACTATTTCAAATGAGGAAATTCAGGATGAAACATGGAAAGCAGAGGCTGTTCCAAAAACATGACTGCTAGGTTGATTGGTCTCTAAATTCTCATTACATATGTGTGTGTGTGTGTGTGTGTGTGTGTGTGTGTGTGTGTGTGTATGGTGGTTTGTCCTGGTGACTGTCCAGGTGACCCCACCTCTCACCTGATGGAGACAGGAACCAGAATAAGTGCTGGATACGGGATGGATAAAAATGAAGATGATTAAATAATTAATAATGCTGAAGAAAAAAGCTACGTCAAATCAAAACAAGCCGTGTGAAAACATTTTACTGTTGAATTATGTGGTTTCTTTTCCCCTCATTTTCACCTTGAATGTAAAACTATTTTGGTTTTAAAGGTTTTCTTTCAAGATTTGAACATGATCCAAACTGTTCATTCACACAAACAAAACACCACTGATGCATCTTCACCCAAAGCGTTACCAGAAAGCAACAAAATCCACCAAAAAACAGAGAAAAAAGAAAGTTCCACGCACTCAGCATGTTTTAGTCACAAAAGGAAACTCCACCAAGTCCACACGGTTTCTTAAAGGGTTTATCAGTCAGAACGAGCGCTGCTGATGAGCCGGCGTGATGGGCGGAGCTGAAGGTAGGGCCTGTTCTCCATGTGTGGTGGAAATCACAGGAACCCTCTCAAACTCCACACTTTTCTGATGTTAAAACTAATTAACATGAAAATCAACTCGTGGGCTTCAGTTAGAAGATTAGAACATGGTGCAGCGTTCAGCAGCAGAAAAGGTCTGGGCTTAATGACTGAAGAGCTTTGGAAATAACAGAGTCGTTGTGTTTTCAGTGTCTCAAAGATAAACCAACGTGGGATAAAAGCCTTGTTAGTTAAAATCAAAGGCAACCAAAATAAAGTCTGGGACAAATCTCCTTACATTCAACATAAATCTCTTTTTCCTGCAGGTTTAACACGTCTACAGGACGACTTCTGCTCCCTGAATCAGCTAATAGAACAGCTCTAGCAAAGCGCTATCATTTAATCAATTTAGAAGCCACATGGCATGTCTTTTCCATTTTCACCCATGGCATGCATGGTCCTGGGTGTGCTATGACCAGGTCACACAGTAATATTAAACCACAGGCTGCTGCAGTTAATGCATACTGTAGGGAGCTGTGCTCTAAGCAGAGGGCTTTTAGATGCCTCTGCTCTGAAGTTTCCATTGTCAAAGGCTCAGGCTCCAATAATCACTCACTCTCTCTGAACCATTAGGTTTTTGGCCGTAACGGCAGTCTGGTCTCACAGAAGACATTTATTGAGCCGCTGCTCTGTTGTATAGCTAATTAGGCAGACCTTGTTGTTTCTGTACTCCTAACATGTATTAGCTTGTTTATCCGACCCAATGCACACCAGCCACCTTTTCACATGGTCACTACTTGCATGTATACCAGCAAAACAGGACACAAGAGACAAAATCCCCAAGGTGTTGATCAGCTGCTCCAACATTTCTGTGCCATACTGCAGTTTTATAACGCTGAAGTAACAAAGACACAAACTCCTTCAAACAGACGTTATGTACATTCTAAAATAAATACGTGTCTGTAGAGTTCAGTAAAAACAGGTTAAAGGGTTTGTTTTAAATGCAAAAACCCTTTGAGTAACCTGTTCCCTGCTCACCTGTGGGGGCGCCGCACCAAGAACCACTGAAGAAAACAACACAAAAACCTCTGAAGAAGACAATGATCACAACTCATGACATGCAAATAAAAATGGAGTGGCGTCTGATTTAGTGGTTGGATGATTTCTCTTTTGTCTTTGGTAAAAAACCACGAGCCGTTTCTCCCACTGATGTTAGACTCTCATGTTTGTTTTGGCTGTTTACCCAGAATGGGTTGTGAGTTCAGAGTCGGTGGGTTCACTTCAGCAAACCCAGAACCTAAGCATTTAGGTGGACCAGAGTTCACTCTTTGGTTTGCATCTGACTAATTCACAACTCCCCAAAAGAACTGTTCTTTTTAGGCAAACAAACTAGAATTCAATTAAAGCAGCTGGTGTGAATGCACACTTGCATTTTAAACTATATAACTAGTTCAACTTCAGATTTTGACTACAGATTGTAAAATGTTGCCTTACATAGATCAACCTCTAGTTTAGCACCAGAATGAAAACTGCTGAGTTGGATGCTAGCCTTAGCATCGTTAGCCAGCCATTGCACATGGTTCTCTTCTCTTACAGTGCTTGTAACTTGCAACACATAAAGGGGATTACTCCTTAATGCTCAAACATGCAAAGAGACAACAGAATGCTCATTCAGGGAATGAATGACTGATTACTTGTTTCCCAAATGCTAATGCAACCCTTGACAAGATGCCTCCCTGGGTAGCAAGCCATAACAAAGCTAAACTTTGCAGGATATCATGTCAACTGTGGATGAATATGCCTTAAACTTAAGCTCTGTTTTCAACCAGATGTTCAGATTGATTGAATGATGCAAAAGGTCTTGTGAAGGTGACATTTGTCTCATGAAGTGCTGCGTTATGAGACACTTTATGCTGCTAACCCTAACCATCTTCTATAAGTTATACACAGATGCATAAATGTTTCTTGTTACTCTTTTCATTATTGTATACCTCTATATAAACTTCATTAGTAACACAATTCAACATTCAGCAACACATTTTTAACTGAATTACCAGCACTTGCAACGTCATAAGTAAATTTTTTCCATGCAATAAAACAAAATAATGATAAATATAATAGAAGCAAAACATTTCAACATGGATCAGTCAGTCTTGGAGTGAAATACTATGCACTGGTAACAATTTCCTTAAAAACAGTTTCTGATTCAGGGAACAGTTTATGAAAACAAGAAATAAGGAATCTTTGACCCTCCCCCAAAAAAAGATCGGCTAAAATCTATCCTTGTTTTTATGAGCCCAGGAGAGATATGAGATGAAAACATGGTGCACTGTAGCTTTAAAGGTCCTGTGATGTGTTTTCCTAACAGGCTTCCTGCACACTTTCTGCATTGATTCAGACACAAAAATCTACAGAAAAAGCCCTCTTGAGTTTGAAAAAGATTCTTAACAGTAACCATTGGTCTGCATCGTTTCGGATCTCTTTACTGTACAATCAGAATTTGTTTCAGCTTTAGAAATATCCTGATTTATGCAAGTCAGACACAAGGTTACATAAGTGCACTTATGAGCAATACTGAGCCATAAACATATGCTGATCCAACAAGAGCAGACATGCCTCTGTAAACATCAGATTGTAATATATTAATAACTTATTCATGGCAGTGTTTGGATTGAGCAGTCACTTTTTAAAGATAATGCATGGTGATCTCAGGCTAGAAACCAATCGCAGTATTCTGACCCTGGTTTGTAGTCTAATCCATTCATAACCACATAGTTTTACTCGACAGACAAACAGCTGTTCATTGTAACGCTGCTTTCTGCTAACCAACATGAGCTCCAGTTCAACAACTAGGCTGTTCTGTGACATTGCACTTGCATTTCAATAGCAATCCCATTTAGCACCAAATCACTGAAGCCTAAATTCTGACGGCTGTGTTAAGGTAATAAATCATGAAATGAGCCGAGGTATAAAAATAATTTAAAAAATGCATGTAATTATAAGCATGGTTCAGTCAATCTGGCCTGGCATGAAACTCATGCCCACACACTGATTTTTAATTGCTCACTTCACAGGACAATCCGTGTGAGCATCTGGGAAAGGCATGGACAGCACCACAAAGCTCGGTCCAAACCATTTCAAAAGTTTAAAATATAATTTATTTATGAATAAATAAAATGGTGGGGTCAACACAAAGTCAGATCAAAAACAAAGATGTGAAGGATTAGGAATTTGTTCTCTTCATCATCCAAATCCATGATCATTAAAGTGTTCTGGTGTGTGAAAGCATCCGCTAACATATTATCTATGTCTCTATACATCTATGCAAATTAGTCCACAAAGTAAATTAGGATATTAAAAAGAGAAATTGGGAATAATGTAGCAGCCATTGGAAATTCCCTCCATTTTTCTGTAATTTGAGATGTTTGTGAAAGTCTGCAGAAACTAATCAGATCAAATCCAATCATAATCAAAGAACATTTATTCTGAGTGTTAAATGTATTGCTCTGAATTATGAATCTACTTTATTGGAATTTTTAAGATCTGTTACTGCTGGGAATTTCATAAAATACAGAAATATGTCAATTAAAAAGAACTACTTTTAATGTACTTTGAACTAAACCTGACAACTTGTTGGTCTTTTCAAGGCTCAGTCCTTTCACACACAGTCTTTTCCAATATCTCTGCAGAATCCAACAAGGAAACAAGTTCTGTGCTCACAATGCCATTTTAGTATTGATAGAAAACACAATGTATTATTCTCCATTTGGGTATTATGCTTACATAAGCCAATACGCTTGGTTTAGCTAACAAGCCTTCATTGCCCATTAGAAACAATAAGTCCACTAGAATGTAAGTGGCATCTCAATTAGCACTGTCTAAATATGATTTTCTGTTGTAGAGAAGCTGCTCCTTCTGCTCAGCTGCTTGGTCACAATGCATTGCTTTCCTACGGCCACCTACCTCCGTCTGCACCACTTTCAATACCAATTTGTAAACATAATAGCAATAATCTGCTTCCTGCTGGAGAAGGCTGTTGCTCTTATGTCGATGCTTAAACATTTATTCTCATGCCAAGCTGCTTTACACATCCTCTGAAACATTTATACCACATTTAAACTGGTGCTGTTAGAACGGACTTCCTGTATTATATCTCTCCCATCATAACGGCCTCAATGAGCACTCAGTAGCTTCTTAATGTGAGGTTGCTTCTGCAGAAATGGATATTATCTGCATTAGCTATTTAATTTCCAGTAAATAACCGCAAGAATGCAGCTCAGATGACCAATCACAGGGGGGTCTGCACCATCTCCATTTTAGATGTTGTCCTGATTATCAGAACATCACATTATCATCTTATTGTTTAATTCATAATCAACTGAGAAAATACTTTCTTTAATTAAATGTGGATAATCTTACAGCCAGCACAGAGTATTGTCCTGATTATAACTTTATCAGTTGGATGGATAGTTGTTAATCTGATTGCAATTGCACTACATTATATTCCAATTCAGCAGGGCAGACTGGTGCGAAGAGCTACCTTATTGAAAAATCATTACGCTGTCCTCACCTGAACTGGTTTCACCGTTTCACAGGTCCTTTCCTCCAGCAGCACTTTTCCAGGAATGCTGATTTTATGTAAAAATCAGACTCAAAGGGAAACTACCAAGGATATGAAAACACCTTTTCCACAAACTGAGCATGTGCCATGAATGTTTTCATCATATTTGTTACTGTTCTCCACTCTAATTTCAGAAGGCTGGAGAAAAAACGCTTCAAAAGATTGCAGTGAGCAAAATGTCGCCACCTCCCAGGGTGGCAGTGAGATCAAAGTTCCTCCTTTAGAGGGTCAGACAGACAGCCTAATACAACCACAGAGGATCTTTGGAATAAGCCCTTGAAACCCAAGGGTATCCACTCCGAGCTCAGCTGTGGAGCATACATATTGGAGCATCCTGCGCCTTCACTCCCATCCTGCTGCATTACGTGAGCTCCAGTGTTAGTTCCACAGCTGGTATTAGACCCACCACCACACAGCTAAACAAGAACATTCAGCTCCACACACATCGGCACGGGCTTTCAGGTCTCATTAAAAGGCTGAAAAACTAAAGCAGAAAACATTCAGGAAGCTAAAAACCTAACCTGGAGCTCGAAAAATGAATATCATGTCCCAAAATAAAAACAACCTTAAACATCTAAAGAAATGCAGATACTGTAATTACCTTTCAACTGAATGCTTTGCCAGTAAAAACAGCAGGTGATATTTGTTTGCTTTGCATTTCTAATTACTGCTGTTGACTGAAAATCACCAAAAACATAAAACAAAGCAAATATTAACACGTCCACTCTGTCTACATACTAAACTCAATGAAATTCAAGACAAAAAGCACATATGAGCAAGAATATAAAAGGACGTAGAGCTTGATGCAACCTGACCGGTGAACTGTTGTCTGACTTCATTAAGTGCAACAAAAACTAAAACATGTTAGTTTTAGTTTTTGTTTAGTTTTAATCACAAAACCAAACATTTATTTTAAGATTAGTAAAAATCAGGTCAATGCTTTGGACAAATGCTTTGATGCATAAAATATTCAAAACTGCTGTTTCTATTTAAGAACCTGCAACATCGTTTTTATTCAGCCGTCAATGCTCGTTACTTTTAACTGTTCAAAATGTACAAATACTTTTACGTTTGTCCAAACAAGGAAAACTGAATATCGCCAACGGGAAAGTAAGACCTCAAGGTAAAAATGGAAATTAGTATTGGTCAGTAAAAATCTGATTTCTACTATGAGGGAACAAACAAAGAAAACTGCAGTGGTAAACATGGTGAGAAACTGTCGTAAACATTTTATTGCAACATAAACTGTCGACATAAAAATGAAAACATTTAAAATGTCAGGATCGATGTCTGATCAAAATCATTAAAGATGCCGGCTGTGTTAGGCCCAGACATGGAGGAACATGGAGCTGTTCTCCCTGGCATCAGTACAACCATCTACTGCATCTTGTTCCTGCAGTGACACTGACCTACTTCACATCGAACGAAGCCCCTTCCTCTTCAAAGTAGAACACAAGGTTACCTGAGCTCGGCATCAATAAGGAATCAGAAGCTTTTAAAAATACTTTCACAATAACTTTGATGTTTCATATTCATGAATGTTTTGAAGACTTGCTGATAGACTCACATTTTATTTATTATCAATCTGGTATTTCCTTTTTGGGAGCGTTAAAGATGGTGAAGGACTGTTGTGTTCAGGGAGTCTGTGGATCATATGACACATTTCTAGATCTCAGTTTTGAGAGGTTCGGCTCATTACTGAGACATTTACTCCACCTCATGAGACAGCAGTGACAGGAGTAAACGCTTCCGCCAGCCTCAAACACTTTTCTAATTAAGTTTCCTATTTATAGGAGCAGGAATCATCCTCATCACCTGACAGGCCAGGACAAATTTTCAATGATTGTCTGGATTGTTTGTCGATGTGCAATCATCACATTTTAAATCCAGCTGTCTGTAATATATATTCAGCAAATGCATGCTGTTAGAAAACAAAATTATTAATTTGCTCCCTATTATCATGTTGCAGTATTGCACACAACATCTGGATGTCAGGCATCTTTCAAGGTTAAGAATAATTAGTCTTCACTTCAATCAACCAAAAACTGTGTGAATTGTTTCATTTCTTTATGTCATTTGTTTCTGTGGGAATAACATTGAATGTTAATACAGAATGTTAATTTCTGAAAAAAACATCTCAATTACTGGTGATTTATTTTGTTAAATATATAGTAAGCATTTAATCTCAGGCCTCCATCTGGCCTCTGGTTCCACAACTAAACCATTAAAAACCAAAAAGGGTTGATTTAAAGAGCCATGTTTTAACGGCGGAGAAAGAAGAACAGGTCATGTTTAACTTTTGCTCTGTCCCGCTGCATAAATACAGCTGAGCTGACATGGAGCCACACACATGCTATCCATAATAAAAACACACACCGTGATGTGGGCTGCACCATGTGGATCCCAGTGTTTAACTACAGTCACCTGGAAATGTCTAGAGTACATGAATACATGACTCCCCCTCTAAAAATACTTAGAACTACATTATTTAATAGTTCAAACATCAAATGTACCTTAATATGCACAGTGGAAACCATCTTAGCACCAGTGCAGAAGCTAACCTCTGCAGCCTGCCTTATCGACTGTCTTGCAGGAAGGAGAGAGAATGGACGACTCTCAGCCAATAGCATTTCAGCTTCCCAAGCTGTGTTTTGTTTCAGATATTTTAAATGTTCTCTATGGAAAAATCACTAATTAGTCAAAGTTCACGTGAATAATTCGGAGTTATGTCCACAGAAAAACCTTAGTGAATGGCGACCAGGCGGGTCGACTGTTGTTCCCTGCATGTCCACCAGCAGCAGAGTGTCGGCTGTGGAAAACGACATGAAGCACAACTCAACTATCACACACTGCTGCTGTGTACACAGTATTTACACACACTCCTGTGTATGCTCACAGAGGCACTACTACTGAGGAGGTAGAGAAACCTAACGTTGCACAGCAGTTAAAAGTAACACTATCATCACAACATTCAGCAGCAGTATCACAGTCACATGTTTCCGAAGTTCCTACTTGGCAAAACTGAAATTGCTCACTTTCCTTCCTCTCTTCCCATCAAGCATTTATCACTCTATGTTCTTTCCACAAGGATTAGAGTACTTTTTATTTCAGCTGAAAGTTCGAGAAGCACAATTACCATCTCTATTACCCTGCTTGTATCCTATTAACCCAGTAAGACATGTAATGTTTAGCTTCTACAGGTAAAACCCGAGACCTAAGCCTACAGAATACTTGTTGAAGACGGCGTCTCTGTGTAGAGCTACTGGGTAAGGATTTAACAATGATTCTGAAAACACACGACTGTTGGCTAATCAGCTACACAGCTTTAATCCCTCCAATATTGACAGGAATACAAATTAGACTGATAAAACCAAGATTTTCTCAGCTGGGATCTGCACATCAAAGACGTCTCCTTAAGCAGATCCAGTCATTACCAGTGCTTTGACATCTGAGTAACTGTGCAGGCTTTGCTATACCCACGCTCGAGCATGACTTCTGCCCATCGTTTGATGCCTATGGAGTGCAGACCTTTGATCTAATTTTAGTGCTTTGCCCTTCACACAAATACTCATTACCTGTGGCAGACTTAGAGAAGGAGCCTTGCCCGTTGGATGCATCATCAATTATTAGTCTGTTGGAAATAGAGCAATAAATAAATGAAGGGATTAATTGAATGGAATTCCACATCAGAAATATTGGATTGTGAGCCCATCCATCCGGGTTAGGAATATGTGAGGAAAATGTTCTTCTGTGATTAAAAAGACAGCCGCAGCCGTTCTGGTGATTTCTTTAAGGAACTTTGGAGGACAGTAATATGACAGAACCAGTTCACACCCTTCTAGGTATCTCCTTCACAACTAAAATACTGTTGGAAGGCTCTTAATCTTTATGAGGATGGAATTATTTTAAAGTTTCATGAAAAAGATTTTAAGGTTTCAGAGCTTTTTTCCAAACAAAAATCTAAACAAAAACATTTCATGTAAATTAATAAAATCTGTTTTGCTCTTTCAGCTCCTTACATTTCTTATCTGCGAGAAAAGTAAGGTGTGCAACAGACTGCAGTTGAAGCTTCTCTGCTCATCTTCACCTGGATTGCATAAAATATCAAATCACAGTCTAAGTCGCAATATCACAGTTTCAAGGGACTTTCTGGATGCAATATTTGGCAAGACGCAGTGAGAAAAGCCTCAGGCATCTGTAAATCTGCTATATTTATGCAGCTGGGTGGTCTCCAATTTATCAGATACTCTGAATATTCCAGATTATCTGAGATGCTGAAGTTCATGGACATTGTTGGGGACAACAAGAGAAATGTGCTGTAATTTTTCAGCCCTATGAAAAATAAAATTAAAGCACCTAATCATTTTAATGGACATGAGCCTTTAGTCAATGTGCTTACATTCAGAGGAAAGTCGTTAATGTCAAGGTCAAGAATATAGTGGTGAGCTGCACTCACTTCAACCTCACCATGTAAACAACTGCATTGATCTGGTCAACCTTCTTTTAAAGGGAACTTTACACCTGAACACATGACACACACTGCATTCAGTCACATTTAAATAAATTCATTCATTGGTGCTTTCAGGCATTTAAAACAGGAAAAAAATGCTCAAACTATAAAGAAGGGCCAATCATCAAAGTTTCACATTTACCACATCAAATCTATGCTGATGATATCCAGCTGTTGTCCTATTATTATTTTTATAATTTTGGGGGATTATTTCATATCTTATTTAATGGAAACCGGACTTATGAAATTTGTTGTACATCAGCAGATCATGGACATATTTTTGCAGTCATCTTTAATGGAAGTGCAGCTTCAGGCTCTAACTGGAACGTTTTGCTTCACAGACCAGTTGCAGAATGCTCAGGTTAAATTACACTCAGGAGGAATCTGTTTACTAATTAGGTGACTTCTGTTGTTGCTGCGCTGCAGAATGAGAAACGGTTCTTGGTAAATAAATAATTTGCCAAACTTTTACATTGTGAACTGATCCAGTTCACTTCAAATTCTTCTTTGCAGTGGAATATTTTACAATGTTGCATTAAACTCCAAAGAAACGGAGTGCAGCAGAAGATAATAAATGTTCCTCATTTTTCCTGTCTCCCTGTGTTCAACAGTTCACATTACCCTCCATCTGCTTGTCTCATCAAAGATTTTCTCCCCCTCACCAACTTTAAATATTCACTTCATGTTCTTTCAACAATAGCTTACAAACACTTGGAAATAATTGAGTCTCAGCGGGCTGACAAAAAAGGGAGCAGTGATGGTGCACAGTGGAAGTGATCAAATATGGCCTTGAGCCAACCGTCTTTGTAGATGGTCTTTGTATTGCCATTGATCTGGGGGTGGATACACCCGAGGAATACATTATTTATGCACACTCTTTTTCCTCCCGACTGTAGGGAGTCGCAAACAGTAATGGGATAAGATGGGTGTCACACTGGACAAGGGGAAACCGAGGCTGCCGAGTACACGACCAGCCCTGAGGACCAAAGGCAGTGGCCACAAAATAGTGATAGAGGGCTTTCATCTCCCAACAGAAGGGGAATTGGTGGGATAATGTACCCCTAACTACTGTTCAGGAGGTTCTGTGCTCGCACAGAACCTCATAAAGTTCTTGTACCAACTTCTCAAACTTTGATGACTTAATCATATGTCCCTGCAGTAAGCTGCTAAAACCATCAAATTTTCTCTCCCGCAGGGCAGACAAGTAACTGTGTTATTATCAGCTGTGCAATCTGCTTAGTTTGCCTGATGCGGAACGTTCTTGTGTTGGTGCTTTAAATATGTGCGCTTCTAATGGGAAACAGTAGAAAAGATAACTTTGGCAACTCTGCTTTTGCATTTGTCGTCTCAGGGGTCATTACGTTGCCAATTAACTGTGTTTTTCTCTTTACATAAACACGTTGAGCCGACTTCCTGATGCAGTCATATACTGGGACTCCACTGTGCTCTGCTGAGTGCTTTTAGAAAAAGCATCCTGCCATGTTCAGCATCTGAATTATTCAAATGTCTGTCATTGCTAAGTTTTATTCATTCATGTTCCTGTTTGTTACATTTCTCCGTTTCTGTGGGGTACAAATATGCATTATATCAAAATATGAACACTGCATTATATTATGATTAATTTCAAATATTTGTGTAACAGAACATATCAACAACCTCCATTACTGCATTCATTTGTCCTAAGAAAAGTTTTTTTCCTAATGGTCCCTAAAAGTAGCTGGACTGATTGGTGCAGCTGCATCTAAAAATATAGACTATATAGGAAAGTTTTTATTTCCATAATAACATATAAATAAATACAATTTATAAAATGAATTA
>NW_006799978.1:3018348-3039201 GCF_000485575.1 Poecilia formosa | reverse complement strand
GTCTTCTTAACTATGAACAGACATTTCCCGCTGCGCCCCCTAGAGGTGACCCAGCGTTCCACTACACCCCCTCGGCCATTTTTCTAATTTGAAAACAGCGATTTGATTGTCTACCGGCAGAAAATCGTTTTATTCCCAAGTTTATTAAAGATGTCAACAACAGAAGACTTGTCCATTAACCGTACATGTTGGAGCCAGAGTCTGACCGAGAGCACATCATGTGAGATACCCAATAAAATATTAATGCTACCACAACATGAATGAAGTAAACAAAGCCTCCACATAATTAAGGAGTTAGCAGGAGCTTCAACAACATCACTGAATGCATTTGGGTCATGTGTTTCCACGAAACCGAAGTTGGTTTCCGATTGCAGCTTCGGAAATGGCTAAAGGGCGATTCCATTAAAATTTTTGCTACCTTCAGCATCTTTAATCTACTCTAGTTAAAAAAATACAACACCTAGACTCTTCCAACCTGGACCAGATATTGTTAAATAATAGAATATTTAAAGCCAAATTTGTGATTTGTGAAACCTTTACTGAATTGTGAAACCTCAGTAAAGGACGATTTCAATCCTCTTTTTGATCTGGACCCCATAACGACTGAACTCTGAAATTTTGTTTTTCTATACAGTTTTAGCTTTTTGCTTTCTCTCAGAACATATGCTGAAGGTAGTTGAAAAATTAGGTGAAATTGCCCTTTATTTAAGTTTCACTAGTCAAATGAATGTTTCACAAATCACAAACTGGGTTTTAAATATTCTGCTATTAGTTGACAATAATCTAGTCCAGATTTGAAGAGTCTTTTCTTGCAGTTTTTTTTTTTTTTTTTTTTTTTTTTTTCTTTTTTTTTTTTTAATAGAGTAGATTAAATATACTAAAGGTAGCAGAAATACGGTGGAATCGCCCTTTAGCTATTTCCCGAATCGGAAGCTGCAATCAGAATCCAACTTCAGCTTCGTTGTGTTCCCCAAGACAAAAGAATGGCAAAAAAGAAAAACCAGGTAATTCAAACCTGCAGTAGTTATATCATCAAGGAGGAAGCTAACAGCTAGCACACAGCGCTAACAGAAGCAGAAGGCTCAACACTACTATCAAACCAATGGCCAGGATGTCATTATTATCAACACAACATTCATGTCTGAAATTAGTTTTGTTATTTTAGCAGCTCACCGTTTTGCCGTCTTCCTCCTTTCCACAGACAGAAGGAACTGACTCCTCAATCAGACGAACTCTTTCGGAAAATCCCTCTTGATACTGGCGGACATAGAAGCAGTGGTCCAAAAACGGACTTTCCCCGCTGATGTGGGAAGATTCCTGAGAAAAATTCAGTTTAACCAGAAACTTCGAAGAGGTTCTGAGGTACAGGGCGATGTAAGGAATCCTGAGCGCTAACACACGATACAACCGAACATCTTTGACTTGTTTACTTGCAACTTCTGCATAACTGAACTTGGACTACAAAAGACAGGTCTTGTGAGAAATTCTGTTCCCCCTGTGTCGGGAGCGCGCATTGCAGCCAGAGAGGTGGATTCGGCGGATCTGACCATTTTCACGGCGCACAAGAGCGGAGCCACGACCTTAGCAGTTAGTAGTAAGCAGCTTACAGCCACGGCTAACTCCGGGAGCCCAGGTAGAAAAGCCTTTTTCCCCATAGTCCAAAAGACTGCATTTGTGGCTGCATTTTTACTCCAAAATGCAGCCACAGTGTCCAAAAGAAAAAACATAAATGCAATCATTTGCATATTGAGAGTCTACAGAGGCTGATAATCTCCCCACTCTGCTCCTGGATTGAGTTTTATGTCAAATCCACATGAATTAAATGACAGAAACTAATTCTCTCACTGCATCTTTGATTCATTTTGTCCAGCTGCAGACTGTTAGACTGTCCAATCAGAGTCAGGTATTGTGTAGTTGGTGCTTTTAATCAGTTTTCAGTTAACTAAATTCAAGTCTATGGAACACAAAATGTCACTAAAATCACTCTGTCCTTCTAAAATCTTTCAGAAAATCGTAAAAATGCACTGAATCGTAGCGAATTGTATCGCTCAACAAATATTGTGATACATATCGTATCGTGACCAGAATATCATATATCATATCATATCGTGAAATTATTGTATTGCTACACCCCTAAAACATAGTATATTTAAAAGAAGGATTCAACTCGAAGGTAACATGAACGTGACTTCTTTACTGAACTTCACTTTAGTCTCAACGTGACACATATCAATACACTGGCGGATAACCTCTAGGTAACTCAGTAGCTAGGGGAGTGGTTCCGCTGCAGTAAATAGATCCGCTTTCTATACTACAGTCCACACAGTGTAAACGGAGCTTTGCTGTGTGACGTTCTTCTTCTGCACATGGGGGTCACTCTGGGGTCGTAAGCCTTCACACTGAAATCTGATTGCAGTCGCATTTAATTAACGTGCAAAATGAAATTCTGTTCCAGGAAAAACTGGGAATTGAGCTTCAAGACCTGTTGTATGAATGTAGCCTGAGATCGTCTGCATTATTGGTTCCCGTAACATGATCGTTGGGTCAAACAAATTAATATCATTAAGATTATTCAGTTTTAACATTTAAAGCCACAGCCAACAGTGGATATTAAACGCATGGATTGAAATGTATATTTTTATTTAGAGAAATGTAAATAAAACAGTAGCAGCCAGTGAAACATAATTTTGTTTTTCTTTTATTAGAGCCACTGCAACATAATCCTCTGTGTACATGTATGGCTGTGCTCCAGGTTGCAACCAGCAAGACCAGTTGGGCAGTGTGGGGCCCCATGAGGTGTCCTTGTTTCCTCCCTATTCATTCTTCCACCATGAGCAAAGCCCCGAGTGCTGGGGGATTTTACACTAATATATGCTCATTGATTTGGAAATCACAGCCAGAACGCTGGCATCCAAAGCGAGGAATTACACATGTTGACAATAACAGTTGCTCTTGTAGACGTGGAAGTAAAGGTCAGTGCTTGAATTTGGAGG
This sequence comes from Poecilia formosa, assembly GCF_000485575.1. Classification (NCBI taxonomy): domain Eukaryota; kingdom Metazoa; phylum Chordata; class Actinopteri; order Cyprinodontiformes; family Poeciliidae; genus Poecilia; species Poecilia formosa. The sequence continues at coordinate 3,036,208 of NW_006799978.1, read as the reverse complement.
TTTAATTCCCAGCTTTTCAAACTGCACTCTGTGTGATATCTAATGTGGCAGCCTGACTGAATGCACTCTGTGGGTGATGAGGATTTCTCAAGACATGTGCATTTAATCTCTGCCATGAGTTGCACACATTATGAGCCTGGCAGGATAGAGCTTGGTGTCATGCTGCTGTCTTCTACAATTTTATTCTTAAGGGCATTTTAGGCTTATTTATTTATTTAGGCTCCGGTTAATGAGCATGAGTGTGTCATTCACAGGACACTTGGTGTATAAGACAAAATTGCATAACCCTAACCCAAATGATCCCTTTTTTAAAGCGTATTATCATTAGTCTAATAATAATTTTGAAAAATGGCAAGTAAAATTAGCTTCCAGCAAAATCATAATGATAACTCATTTAAAACAAATATATTAAAAACATGAACATTAAAATGAGTCTATGAATAAATAGAATCAACAGCAAAAATAAATTATGTGTTAAAATAATCAATTGTTCACAAAGTGTGGTTGTACATATGCACAGTGAGAACTGCTGCCTTGCAGCAGGAAGGTCCTGGGTTTGAATCCTGCATGGAGTAACAGCTAATGTTGTTTTATGGAGGTCTAAAGAACAGGACCTAAAATTGAGTCTTGAGAGACTCCACAGTGTAGGAAAATGTTCTGAGACAGAAGTATCAAGTGCAACAAAAAATTATATAAAAAACATATTCCAATAAGACTTCCTGCAACTGTGAGCAACTCGACACATTATGAAATAGTAAATTCATATCCAATAAACTGACAATCTAGTAGGAAACTATTTTGTCAGTTTCTTGCTAACTTTAACAACTAAACAATTGTCCACATGATGCTATTTACAAAAGACTTCAGCATTCATTAAACAGTTTAAATGGATGAGTTAGTTAGAATATTAATCAATGAGAAATCTGATATTATTTACTGACCTGTTTACAAAATATCTATATTATTGTTCAACTATTATTTAAACCAGTGAAAAATACTTCTTTAACAAACATACTGCTCAAAAAAATAAAGGGAACATTTCACTTTAATTTTGTGTGTGGCTCCAAATCCAAGCCTCCATTGGTTAATAAATTTGATTTCCATTGATGATTTTTGTGTGATTTTGTTGTCAGCACATTCAACTTTGTACAGAACAAAGTATTCAATGAGAATATTTCATTCATTCAGATCTAGGATGTGTTATTTGAGTGTTCCCTTTATTTTTTTTGAGCAGTGTACATTTGAACTGCATTGTATTTAATTTGAACTGTTTGGAGAGTTTAGGCAGTCAGCCTTAAAACATCTTTCTTATTTTCCATCTTCTGTAAGTAAACCAGGGAACAACATCGTCCTGCACACACAATAGCTTTTCTTCAGACAAGTAACTGAATCTTCAAAGGCCATCACTGTGTAACCGAAAGGCGAACAAGAGTGCGACCACAGCAGGCAGAAGATTACGTGATGGCATCAGAATCTCGATCACCCCCCTGAAAGACTCGGGAAGGTTTAGGGTTTCGGCTTGACAATAAAGCCTCTTGTAACACGCTGAGCAGGAAGGGAGGAGGAAAGGATGCAGCAGGAGAGATAAAGACAGCCGACCAGAAGACAGATCCATTCACTCACAAGGCTCCTAATAAATCTTTTGTCTGACATTTTACAAATCCAAGAAGGAAGCTTTACATTAAAATAGAAACACTGAATCATAGTAAATCCTTTACTGAGTTTATGTAACAGCCTGAAATAGAGCAGAGGGTGACTGCAGTCTATAGGAGAACCGGAGAACATTGTTATGAAATTGGGTTGGTTGCCTGGTAGCACCGGCTGGATGGAAGCCAACTGTCGCTATCTTAATAGAAAAGAAACAGAGGTTTAAAGCGCAGCGTAGTGCCTGCACAGGAATTAATCCCAAGTATTTTTTCTTCACTCGTAAATTTCCGCTCCCTGAGAGGAAAACACCGAGAGCTCCAAAGAACACTGAACTAGGAGCAAAATGAAATACTGAAGTGTAAAAATAACAACTTTTATCCGTTTCTACACTTTTCAACTCATGTTTCTTTAAAATTTTACTTTCATCAAGGAAGCTTTTTTTATTATCAGGAGGTGAAACACAAACGGAAAACAAAGTGAAACATTGTTTTGAAGCTGTAGCACCTGCAGGCAAAGCACTTTCCAAACTATCAGGGATTTTAAGTTTTAACTTCTTCCCACAAACTCCTTCAAATACAAAAACAATCAAGAGTCCACAACACGTTTCAGTCAGACCAATATGATTCCAAACCTGAACCGTTTGTCCTTAGGCCACATGGACAAAACGCTATTGATAAAACACATTGATTACTATCTTCATATTGGATAATATTCATCTTAATCTAGTAATTACTGCTAGCTGTGTTGAAAATGTATCTGATGTAATATTGACATTTATCCTCTAAGAAAAATAATATAAAGAGATTAAAAGCTGCTGATGCTAAATTTCTGCTTTTTAGTGTTTGTAATGACTGAGTTACCAGCTGTTTATCCCATATTGTCCATTTCTTTATTATATATTACACTAAATCTGTTTTGGACGGTGGTTTCTCCTCATTGAGCAGAGATTATTTTCTGAATCCACATTTAAAACCTTTGTTCTCCCTTCTGTATCATAAATATGCATATAACAAACAGGACAAAGTTTAGATAAATGCGTGTTAAACTTCTGAATGAACGGAGCAGGAAGTGTTTCTGTTTGGATGTTTCCAGCTGTGACATTGCTGCTTAGCAGCAAGAGAAGGTTGGAGTTACATTTATTTTGTCCTGAAATGAATTAAAGTTATTAAACCCAGAGTTCAGTTAGGCAGACATTTATGTGGCCAATATTATGAAGTTACAGTGGAGTGCTGTTAGTAAAATAACAGTCAAAAATTAACAGCAATAATTTGGGTTATTTAGCTTGTCATAAAAAAAGACAATGGGGGTTCATTTGTCAAAAACGTTCATTCACTCATTTCATAATGGCAAAGTTTCAAACATTTATTTATCAAGCTAAATATTTTGTTTACCAACTAAATATTTAGATCCAATTTATTTGTTGACTAAATATTTAGTTTGAAGGTAAATATTTAGTTAGCTAACTAAATATTAACTAAGTAGGCCACACACCGGCTTCCTTTCACTCTTCATTACATCATGTATAAAAACTGGTGGTCAGAGTCGAGCCTGAAGTTTTTCACTTCTGTAACTTAAAGGTGAGTCAAGTCGGAGTCTCAAACTCAAGTTGTCATCTCTGACCTTAGTACACATCAGGTTTCAGTCCAAAAGAGAAGAAGATCAGCAACATGTGGGAGCTCTGACCTGCTGAGAGCGTTTACAGGCTGGTGGAAGTGGACAGTGCACACTGCACCAGTCCCCACAGAGGCTAAGGACCAGTCCATGTTCTGACATTTCTACTATTGTTACAGTGAAAAGACTACAGTCTGACATATCCACATCTACCTGAGAGGCATTAGTGGGGATATTGTGAAGAAGGAAATGACCTAACCTTTCCGGGCAAAAACCTGGCTGCTCATGCCAAATAAAATTTAAACTGCTGTCTGTATGATACCATCAGAAATAATTGTTTTTTTTATATTCTTTTCTGTTGCTTGTCAAAGTTAACATACAGTGGACATTTTCCTAAAACTATAAACACAAAATTCAGACATCCATCTAGACTGACAGGCTGGATGAGGAGCATTAATTAAATAAACACACAAGAATCAGGAGGAGCTGCAGCGATCTGCAGTTTGGGCAGGAGGATCTGTTAACTGAGTAACAATTAGTTGATTTTTCTTGTCTTGGTGGAAGAATGGCAAACAGAAAGCTGTTGTTCACATATAGCAAGAAGATGCACTGTTTGTAGTTTTTTACTACCCATGAAAAAAAATGCTGTATTAGAGAAAATGATGCATACATATTTATGTAGAGAAAAGGAAGCTTGTCAGTTATTGGAAAGATGGACTGAAGCTAAAAGTATAAGAACAGGGTCTAAAAGCCTGAAGTCTTTTTTATAAAACTCCAGTCATTACATACCAGGTCCTTACAAGTCCAGGAAATGTAGATTTTGAAACTGAGCTGATCAAACTTAGTCCAGATACCTAAAAGTTTGTAACACAGCCTTTTAGAAGACTCCAAAAATGATCTAAACCTAAAATGTACAAAAAACCTGACTGCTGGTGAAACACTGTCAAGGTCTGTGTTTTGTACTCTTTCTTTAATTTTTCAGAATAAAAATTAGGGGGAAAAATCTAGACACCCGAGCCTGGAAATATATATAGGTGTTTTTTAAAATAAATATGGAAGGACTCTGATGATACACAGCGACTCATGCAATCGGTGCCAAAGACTGAATACAGTTACATTTTTTCTGCAGAGCAAAAAGGTGCAGATGAGGTGGAGAAAACAAAATCTTTACATTTAAGCTGTGGATGCCGTTGGAGGGTGTTTGCCACCTTTTGGGGAGGCTGTCTAAGATACTTTTCATTTTCCCAGTTCCATGTCGGTTGCCATGGTGCAGCAACCTCTGGCCCGTATTCTTAGCCAGCCAGCTCCCCCCTGACCTCTGTTAATGCTCCTTGTTCGACACACACTGCCCTCGGCTGCTTGCCCAGGAAGGTCATCCTTCAAAGTGACACAGACAGCAAGGTCACCGTCAGTGGATGCTGTCGGCAGATCAGTTGTCTCGTCCAGGTCCGTCTCTCCCCTGTTACTGTATCCCTGCAGGGCTCCAGTGCCACCAGCCAGCAGTCACTTAGCACGTCATGTGTCCAGAAAAATACCAGCTGATGTTCCTTCTCCTCTGCAGAACCGCGGCGCTGCCTCCCAGCTTCCTGGTCCAGTCTTCCTTACTTCCTGTGACGGCTAAGATGTTCAAACCAAACAGCACAAAGACGACTCTGGTAATGTGCTAAACAGACTTGTTTAGCTCATGAGCTTTTATTCATGTCAGCTCTAATAAGATTTTGAGTGAGAATTCCACTTCCTGTTTGGCATACACAATTAAACCTGAATCCTATGCTCCTCGTGGGGCTCTCAGTGATGATGAGTAAGCATATTCCATAAATGACCCAGCTGTTGGAGCATATTGTGTTTCGCCTCATCAGGGATTCAGAGGGACTGATGGCAGATCAGCTGCAGTCGCTCAGGGCTCCGTCTCCAGCCGAGCCACCGGCCGAACGAACGGCCTCCTGTCTGCTGCAGCCAGGTGCTGCTGGAGACGCTGCCCAGATGTACGCCTCATTACAGCAGGACTCAGACAGCATTTGTCTTAGTAAATGATAACATTAGTCTGTAATGTGATATTAAATGAGAGAAATACTTAACTGCATATAGTTAGGAATTTCTGACACACTGATGAGTAAAAATTGAATCTGTGTATAGATTCATCTCCTGATCTATTTGAGTAGATTGGAATAACTTGACAGGAGCCTGGCATCAAACACACTTTTGTAGCTAAACAAGATTAAATGCAAACTTAATGCTAACTGTATGCAAAGGTCAGAAAGAGAAAAACAGAAGTTAAATCTGAAACCCTGAGTTTCAGTCTGCGATCATTGATTTTTCTACCAGGTCCTTAATGGACAGGCTAAAAATATGCAGCTTCTGGCTGCAGCTTTTATTTTGACAGAGATCCCTGTACATCTGCCCTCTAAGAAAAAACCCAGAATCCAAGCAGCATTTTAAAAACAAGCTTTGCTGAATTCATGTTTAGTGATATTTTGAAGAACCTGATATGTGTTTAAAGAGATGACTGCAATCCAGGTGATCCTTAAAACAAGCAGAAGCTTAGCTGCTGCTGTAAATGCTCATATCAAATATCACACATGTTCAGCAGTCTGTTGCTCTGTGTGCAGACATGTCAGCTTTCTCTCTGAAATGCAACAGGAATGGACAACGAAAGAAAAATACAGAAATGACCCGGCCACCTCTCTGCACATTAATGTTATCATTGTAAAACATTAATATGTGATGCTGTAATAAATATGATCTGTTCAGTTTTCATGGACTCAAACAGAAAAATACACACCCTCATTTATTTATGTCTGCGTTGACAAGCCAAGTATGAACCTCTGACAAGTCCTGCAGAATAAAGTCAGCATCTCCATTAACATGATGGACTCGTTTTAAACATAATGTATTTTAGTTCAAACCATAATTATCTTCCAGTCTGAGCAGAGTAGTTTTCCTGTCAAGATCCAAATGTACTTTTCCTTTCATATAACTGGATACGGTTGTCTGAAAATAACCCACACATGACTATTTTAACCAGTCAGACGACAACATTTCAGGAGAAAACTCTGGATTCTATAACGCTGAAGTAAAAACTGTTTCAGACTTAAGGAAGAACTGCTTGATGTCAGATTAAAATAAAATCAAACATTGCTCACCTACACATTGTAGTCACTGCTTCATGAATATCACACTACATAATTACTAAACTATGCAAACATCATAAAGGTTTTTCCACATTTGTCTCTTTACAGCAACAAACGTTTCGTTTTATCAGAGTTTTATGTGATGGACATTCAGAGCTTCCAGACACACCAGCTTTGGGCATCTGGACTGCAAGTTTGACCCATTTCTCTGAGTAGCACCAGTCTCATCACAGGTTGTATATTGAATTTAGGTCTGGACTTTGACTAGGCCATTTAAACACTAGAATATGCTTTGATTTGAACTATGCCATGCTCGCTCCAGCTGTTGTCCTGCTGGAAGGTAAAATCTGATCCCAGTTTAAAGTCTTGCAGGTTTTCTTCTAAGAATGTATTTAGCTCCATGCTCTAGTGGAGCCCCCATGCATGATGCTGCCTCCACCTTGTTTCCCTGTGAGGATGGAGTGAAAATGTAATTGTTCTCACTTTCAGACATAACAACTTGATCCTCATGTTTGCTGTGTTTCTCTGGTTTGTAGCAAACTGAAAAGAGAACGTCTTGTGTCTTTTCCTCTCTGTGATTCTTCCATACAAGCTGGGTTTGTGGAGTGAGTAGATAATAATTCTCCCATCTGAGCTGCAGATCTCTGCAGCTCCTCCGAAGGCCTCCACACAGCAGCTGGATTTATACTGAGATTAAATTTCAGAGGATGAGCTCACGTTTTGAGTCAGTTAGATTTTATCTGCAGGTATCATAGCACACATGCATGCCACACTATTCTGATATTTAAATCATCTCAAAAACCATAAATTATTTGATTTTCATTTCCATTATGTGTTCCAATAAAATGCACAGAGGTTTCTGGTTAAATGAAGAAACAGTGTGAATTACTGAGCGAATGGGATGCCATACTGATCTACTGGATGATAAATGTATACAAATGTTTGTGTTGATAAACATTTCAGCCAGATTTCTGATATACTACAGTTAATGTGAGTCAGGAATTAACATGGAAACATTCAAACTCATATTTTCCTATTTTAAATAGGATGAAATAATAAACTGTCTTCACAAATGAAGATGAAAATGCATAGAAGATGATCTTTATACATCTCTTAATTCATATTAATGAGGTTTATTGTACATGTCTGCACCTAATATTAAGATCATAAGACTGATTTATGATATAACACACACATCCTGTTAATAGCAAACCTAAACGATGTATCTGATTACTTGATTTATCTTGTTTTAGAGATGTCAGTGTTTTGGCCAGTCATTAGCTCATATTATCTGTCATTCTGCCAGTTTCTGAAAGTATTCAATTAAAACCCTGATATTTATTCTCCTATTGTCGTTTCTGTTGATTTCAATGTAAACATCCTGTCAGGCAGGCTGGATAATCACGAAACAGAAAAAAGCTGCTTCTCTCCTTCCTGCCCGTCCTGTGATTCAGAGCAGCACAGCTGCTCTGCAAATGGAGGGCCTTGTCTTTGCCTCCTTTATTAATGTCAAAAATGTGGAGAGAAAACGGGCTGCGTGCTGCAACACAGAGAGAGCAGGATTATGGATTCACACGCAGGCACTCTCACCTGGGCACACACACGCTCACACACATTGCTTATGTATACAAATGTTACACGTCACAGCGCAGATGTGTACGAGGACTCGCTCTTACCCATACGGGCCTAATCCTCATCATTTACCAAATCCAAAGGGCTGAAATAGGCAGATGCAGCATCGCTAATTCAGAGTTAAAGCACATACAAGAAGAGCAAAGTCCGTATTAGTGCTTTCCTTCAACCATGCTGCTCCATATCAGAGGGAATGCGTCAGCTCTACCATGGTTAACACTCAATAAAACATCAAAAGGGATGAAGCTCAGAGGTCTGGACAAATACACACCCCCACACACACCAGATCCAGAGTCTTTTCCTTCTCACACACGTACATACACTCCTGTGTGCATATTGAACAGCTGCGTGGTGCGGGTGAAATGAACAGGCAGAACAGATAACTGGTTTGCATCCCTTTCAAGGGAAAGCAAAGAGACTATGTCAACTGAATGCTAAATTTCAATTTCAATGGAGCGTTTGTGTGCCAAAGCTTCTTGCAATCAAGCCACATATCCACTGGAACAATTGGCAATCTGGAAGCCAGGATGGACGAGTCGATGACAGGTACACAGGGGCTGTCATCAACTTCCCATCAGGCCCCACTTCCCCCCAGTGGATGATTTGAAAGAGGAGAAAGACTCCTTTTGAAATTTTTATATCCAGAGGCAAAGGCATTTAATGGTCACTGTTTTGCATGTTACATGAGGAGGTGGCATTATAAGCATGTGCCAATGCCAAACAGCAAGCTGTGACAGACAGCTCATTCATTATTCAGGGATTTTAAATATTTCAGGGGAGCGACAGGAAGCTCATGAAATAAATATTTCAAACACTGCGTTACAAAAGGAGGTAGCCTTACACTTGTCTCATATTGATTAAGAGGGCAGTGGATTTGCTCCTCATGAAAAGAACATGTAGGCATGGAGACAGCCCCCTGAAAGGCTCTTATTTCATTTAGAAACTGAGGAATGTTTTTAAAAAACCATTAAAGACTCAAATGAACATTAAAAAAGAAGCTGAGGAATGTTTTTGTAAGAGAAATGGACTGCTGAAGCAGGAGGGTGAAGGTATAATGTAGGGCGTCGGAGATAGTGCAACGCTGGACACAATCGGCTCTCTGTCCACAGCGATAAAAAGAACAAGGCATCCTTTAAAATGCAGCCACTCACTGAAAAGTAGCTGCTGCCCAAAACTAATTCTCCTCACGCAAATTCAAGACATCGCAAAAAGCCGGGAGAACACAACTGCCGCAATTATGCCCCCCTCCTCTCCTCCCCTCCCCTCCAGCAGCAGCAGCCTCCCCTGGTGATACGATGTGGCACCGGAGGTGGGAATGAATCGCTTCATAGACAGGCATCTCCCTTCTCAGCAAACATGCACAAGTATGCAGATAGACACAGATACATTCTTCTCTGCAGAGGGGAGTAGCCTGCCAGCAGCCATCAGAAAAAGCAATCATGTTCTCTGTGAGACATGCAGGGAGGCTGCATGGAGGAGATGGAGATCCTAAGTTTGAAGCTTCAGCAAAACTGATCAGAAACCAGAAGAGATACTCTCCTTCTCATGGGGCTGATTTGGTCATCCAGAGCTTATGATTTCTGTAATTTAAGTCATAAATGATGATATGATATTTACTTACCTTCCAATATTATCCAAACTCCAATAGTCCAAGATAAGCCGTCGGAAGCTCAGTGCTGCTCCACAGAAAAGGTGAAAATCCTCAGAGTCTCAGAATCAGAGCCACATTTAGAGCTTCTTCTGATCACAACTTACTTTTACTGGGAATCATGTCCTTCACTCAACCTGTGTATAATCCACTCCCTTTTACTTTCCTGGTTGGAGGCGATTTCCACTGTGATATTCCAGCCTGAAGTAATGTCATGTATTCTTCTGAAAGAATGGTGAAGGGAAAACTGAGCAGGAGGAAAACAGGAGAAACTAGCAGCTCCAGTGCAGCGAATCCAGCCGGTCCTCTGTTCAGCAGCTCTTCTCCTGCCTTCAGAGGGAAATTCAGCATCTGCTCTTCATCCCCACATCAAGAGGAGGGTGTCCCCCCTCCTCTCTTTTAAGGATGGAAACTTTCACGCACCTCCACTAAAGCTGTGACATGTGACAGTGGATGCCAGTGAGCCTGGATTATGTCTTCTTTTACATAGTATCCTCCCTCATCAGTGGATTTGATCCTTTCTTTCTCTCCAGTTTGTGTTTTCTGCGGCTCGCTCCTCTGCGATGGATGCTGAGGAAGCGGCGGAATGAGACGAGCTGCTCGTTCTCCCGCTGTGGGGCTCTTTCTCTCTCCCTCTCTTTCCTTCACCCTCCCTCCTTCCTACATGCTCCCTCCCTGCTTCACACTACACCTCCCCACCTCTCCTTCCCTCTGCACACACACTCACACACACACACACACACAGATATGCACTTCTCTTGCTCTGGCTCTTGACAATTACTGCTGTGCCATTTCCAGCCATGTCAGACAGAAAGGTTCACCGCCCATGCTCCTTAGAGAAACAAATAAGGTTTGATAAATATGTAAAATCAAACAGATATGAAGAGAAGGAGCAACAGCATCGAGCAGAGAGGCAATCGAATCTCCCTTCTTCATCCTCCTAACCTGATTGCTAAATATCCCTGGGGCTGATGCTGCTCTGCATCTCATCTCTTTGTCATAACTTCTCTGTTTAGAGGAGTCGGCTTGATGCTGGCCAACTGTCAAGAGTGACTGAAGAGGAGGACGAAAATAGCAAGCAGGAGCAACACACTGCATGGAAACAAGGACAATGCATGTGCAGTAGCAGGTGCAAAGTTATATAATTAGCTGCTTCAGAAGAGTAAGCTGTAGCCGCTGCATGTGCATACTCAGTAATCAGCTGACAACCTGCAGCACGCCGCCATAAATAATGTAAACAAAAAGAACCTGTAACATGAAAGTCTCCCACTGAACCTGAATCTCACATATGGTTCTGCAGAAACCTGCAAGGCCATTACTGGCATAAACCATTTGTTTTGTACTTAAAGTGCATGACAGTGAAAGATTCTGCTCTCACTACACACCTACTGCGAATAAGTAATGATACTAAAGCAAAGCAATTATTTTGCTAAACTTGTGCTTCCCAGTAAGTCTGAGAGTTTGTTTTGTGTGCTGTGTGACCCCAGACACGTTCATCCATTTATATGAAATGCAGAATAACAATTTCACCTCTCAGCTATGCATAACGCAGGAAGCACAGGAAGTACATGTTAGGATGAATAGTTTTCCAGTTGTTTTGATGAAGCCACTGCAGCTCTGATGCCATGAAGCCGAGGAAACGTTTCAGGACTAAATGTTGAACTGCTGACTCCTTCAAGATGGTTAACTTTGTTCCCCCAATATTTTTCCTACTGATTTCTTGGCTACTGCATGCTTTAGTTAGAAAGTACGTTTTTTCAGTATCATCATGTCTTCCTGTGCTGTGAAAATGAAATAGTGTGAGTGGAGTATTAAGCTCAAATTGTGGAGCGATTATGTTCTGTTTCCATGTTCTGCTAGTAAACTAACAGGAGAAAAAGCCAGACCTTCTAATTGGTGGATTTCACCAATGCTATTTTTACTGCTGCCAGATGGCACAGTGTGGCTGACAATGTCTGTGACTCAACTTAAAAATGTGACAAATGTTCTAAAACTGGAGGCAGCATTCAGTAAATGCAGGTATCTTTACAGAAATGTTGCTGTTTCTTTGACCAGACACTGAAACGCGGTGGAGCTCATCCCCTGGCTGAGGCAACGCCGCCAACTCTCCTGAATATCAATAATCATGTGGCTCATCTCCCAAAACCATCAGCCAACAACTACAAGGGCGTTCCTAAAAATGAAGAATGGAGCATTTCACTAATAATAAATGATTTATTTTGTTTTTATATCATAATAGTGGTGCCTTATTAAATTAGATAGATTTATCAACCACATGTTCATAAATTATGCATTTTAAAACATTTTTCAACTTACATTGCAGTTTATGTGGTAGATGATCTCAAAGTAGAGCATAACTGTGAAGAGGAAGGCTGATGATCAGACATGATTTGGAAAATATTTTGCAAATATTCAGGATGTTGGTTTGCATTTGTATTCGCTTTAATGTAACCTCCATCAATAAAAGCCAAACCAAGCAGCTCCTTCAAAAATCAACTAACTAGTAAAACATGTCCTGATAAATCTTTTCTTTATGGAACGGTTTCGATCAAAGCAGATTCATGTGTTAGAGTGGCCTAGTCAAAGTCCAGAATTAAACCCATCTGAGAATTTGTGGCAAGACTTGAAAACTGATTTGCATTGTTTGGAGTGTTAAAATAAAAATCTAAAAAATATACAAGAATTTCCTGAATTTGTGGCTGTAGGGGAACTAAACATGGAGAATAGTTTTGCAGGGAACCTGAAAAACTTCTAAGACTCTGATCGTTACGGATCTACGGTGCGTTTCATTGAGTTTCTGAGCTCTGGCATCGCTCTTGTTGTCTGACGCTGACGGTTCTGATGCAGCTAAGTGGGAATTTAAAAGCCGTTTAGCTTAGCAAGCTGAAGCTCTTCGTGCAACAAAGCTCAGACGGTTGCTGTGACTCGGCTCAGACATTTCTACTATATCCTGTCAAACTTTATTAAGCGCTTCTGAATATTAACCACCTTTACCTGCTTATGATCTTGGTGCACACAGTCTAAATTTTCCAATCTTAGTGAGACATTTCATGTCCCCTGTCTAAATATTTCATCAAGTAACTGTTTATATAGGAGATGAAAACCAAATTTATCTCCTTTAACAGTTGAATGTAAGTGAAGGTGACATTATTTCCATCCCAGTGAGGAGGGAAACACACTGTTACATCTTTATTGGCTCCAGGAAGACGTCTGTGTGAACTTAATTATGACTCATTTGTATCCGTTGTGTAAGTGTTGTGTTCAGATCAACACTTTGCTTTGTTTGCCTCTCAGGCCTCGCTGCTTCTACTGAACGGGGCGTTTCCAGGATCTGGACCCATTTCAGAACCAAATGTTTTCCGATACTTTTAGCCTTGAGAAAAATGAAATGGCTCATCTCCACCCCATTGATCAACAGCAAATCTACAGTCAGACATGTTAAGGGAGAACTAATTGGGGGCGGGGAGCATATCTCATTAAGCCTCATTAAACCTCATTAGGATAAAGAGGATAAAGATCAGAAAAAACTCCAGAACATTCCCTGGATTCAGAGGAAGTTGCGTCTGCCCAGCAGAATGATAATAAATATGCAGCCTGAGCGGTTCTGTGGCAGACGACTGCTTTGCTCTGGGTAGAAGAGTTCCTACAAAAAATAAACTAAAATATTTAGTTGTAAAAGCAAAAATACATTTATTAACATAGCATGCTTGTAATAACTGTACTTTAATATGATTCAACCTTGAGTAAAATTCTGATTGTGATGTCCAGAGAAAACAAACCTAAGGTTATCGGAGCAGTTGAAGAATACAAGAGAAAACTAAATGAACGGATTCCTGTAAAACTGAATGTTTCTTTTTAAAGCAAATTTATGAAAAGTGAATTGAAAAATATCAAAATGAATTTCTCCCTGGCCTTGTAAAAACAACCCTTTGTTCGATTCTCTTTCCTATTGCTTGCTGGAGTCTGTTGAAGTTTGAAATGCTTGAACGTGATTTTACCCAATCACTAACTTTTGACTGTGACGTCTGAAATGCACCATCTGGACCGAAAAGGAAGACCTGCTGCTCTGTAGACAACCCCATGGGAGTAGGGCCACAGCATCTTTATCAGCAATAATGTGACAAACGTTCCTCTGACCCGACTTGAAATGCTCAGTGTTTGAAAGCGTCGTCAGCATGAACCGAAGGCTTCGTTCATTTCCTCTGCTGCCATTTCAAAACTACAACCTTAAGCAGACAACGATTCTAAAACATCGCAGAAACTCATGTCATCGATCACGTCTTCTGTTCACTGATTGGGCCAGATGAAATTCATCCAGAGAAATCAAGCTCAATAAGAGAAATGCCAAAAGAAGCACAGAAAGTAGATGAGAATCAAGGGGAAATATGTGAGTTATTAGAGGCTGGATATAAATGTGTGTCATACTTTTATCTCTTCCTGGAAACAATGCTGAAAACCAGGCATCACTGTCATTTCTCCTCATACTTTGTGTTGCTCTTTCAAATATCATCCCAATAAATATCAGTAAAGTTTTCCATTCTTAGTGTGACAAAGGCATTTATTCAATGATTGTTGACAAAAAGTAAGATGTAAGCCAACTTAAAGCTGGTTCTCACTACTTTCTTTACAACATAAACTACATGGCTGTTTTTTAAAAGCAGCTAAGATTGCACAATTAGCTCCGTTTGTCTTTCATGTGGTAGAGAAAGGGAGTGACTAATCACTTCAGAAACACTGTTATGCCTGTCCCACATATCCTCCTACACAGATGCACATCACTGATCAGACTGAACACACACCTGCTATTGTCTCTCTGAACTGTGTGAAAAGATGCACATTATGTTTCAAGTCTTCAGAGAAAACAATTACTTTAGCCTTCATTTTTATTTTCAAGGTTTTTCTTTTTAATTCCTTGGCTGCCGTTACATCTACTTACTGAGTTCTCAACCATTCTAGATATTTAAGGTCTAGTGTTCATTACTTCAAGGTTATATCTTGATTTACAGGCTGGTATCCCATCATCGTTTAATTTGTTGTTGTGATAAATCAAATGCATCAGATACGAGTTATAAAAACACACACACGTCAAACGGTACAATCAAAAATATGTCTTAAATTTCCTATGATCCACTTTGCAAAGTTAGAATAAAATGTAAATCAAACATGAGAAAAAAACAAACATTTCCTGGACATTGCTAAAAAATCAAAGTAAAACATGTGCCAAAAACTCTTTTTGTAGTTAATACAAAACATCTCACAGGTGTTTGGATTGGCTTGCTTTCAACCAGCTGAGACAGAAACCCACTAAGATAAGTGACCTTGTGGCAAGCAGTTCTGTACCTCAGCAGTCTGGTAAAACACACATCCTCGACTCTGACATCCATAAAACATGTGGAAAAGGCCTAACATGAAACATGTCACACCATCAAACCTGCTACTGTCCTGCCATCACAAACTAAACATGGTGATTCTGATTAACTCCATGTGAAATCATGTTGAATCAGATGTCAAATACAAACATCATGAGACATAATGTGAAAGGTTCATTAAATAAGAATAAAATAATGGCAGATTTGTTAAAGGTTGCTTTAAGTAGAGTAAAAAACCAGGAGCAACATTTTTCTTTTCTGCTACATCTTTGCATCTGAAATGCAAAGGTCAGAAAACGCATGTGTAGGCGGCTAAAGATGACTACAAGGTATGTAGCAGTGAGTCATGATGATACTCTGCATCCTCACACTAGAACGGATTCAACGGAAATATGTTAGGAATATAAAGAGCCAACTATCCATCTGCAACAGAAGCAATGACAATCTGATCTATTTTTACTTTAATATTTAAATGATTCTCTAAAAATATGGTTTGCATAATGCATTTATGATATAGGTCATACGTTTTTCCTTTGTTTTAAATGCTATGGATGCACGACAGTATAAGTAATGGTAGAATCAGAAATTTGTAACCTGCATGAATATCAAGCTAATTTGGGCTTTTTATATTTCACTTAACTTGTAATTTTTCCTGGAAGTTGCAGTGTTAAAACAAATAACTTCACTGACTGAAAAATAGGAACTGAACTGATTCTAGTTTGGTTTTGGTTCTCTCTGATTGGCTTTCATGCAACAGACCAATTTCTTTGGGATAGTTAAATTTCAACAGGGTTGAGATCGGGCCGTTCTAAAAACTTCACATTGTGCTATTTCATCACAAATCCAGTTTTGATGTTCGTTTGGAATCATTGTACTGGTGGGAAACCAGTGCAGTGTGGGCTTGAACCAACTGAGCCAAACTGTACCTTCAGAAGAAAGCAAATTGGTTACAAACCTTAAGGACAACATAAAGGTTCAATCCTTTGTAAACCTGGAGATGTTGGATCTCCAGCCTGAACAGAAAGAGAAAAGCAAATTCTCCATCAACACGTTCCAAGAGAACGCCAGCTGAAACAGAACCACCTCATAAAATGAGCTGCAGCATGTCAGGCTTGTTTCCACCAGAACAAATCACATGTAACGTCTCCTGGAGAAACGTTTTGATTCTCAGAGGAGACAAAGATTATTATTTGGTCACAATGAAACAAACATAGCGGCTAAGAGAGGCTTTCAATCCTAAAACCATCATAAAAGCTGAAAAAGATGGTGGTGGTACCTTGATGCTGAAGGTCTGTTTAGCTGAAAATGATTTGGCTTTAAAAGCTGAACAGGAAACCAACCAGTTTAGAACGGCTCTCCCATTGGACCCTTTTCTAATAATAATAAACATTTCCAATCTACAGGTAGAATTAAACCAGAAGCTTGTTAATATAGATTACTTAGACTCAAACATGGCACCGATTAATGGAAAACCCATTTTCTCTGAACACTTCAGCCAAAATACGACCCATTAAGTCAGTAGTTGCTGCTCTTTAGAAATCGCTTTGTGCGTGTTGTTCTTTTTTCCTTTGACTTTTACAGATCTCATAGTTTATTTTCCATATAACATGCCTATTAGATTCTTTTGTTAAGGTCTCCCAACAAAAATTATGAATCATGTTGCTATAATTTAAGGGTTCCTCACCTTTAAACTGCAAAATGACAGACCACACAGAACAGAATAAGGCGTTAATGCAGCAAGGAGAGGATCTGAGGAGCAGATTACACGCCGCTGCTGCAATTAGAAATGACTCAGAGTTCAACTGTAACTCTACATCTACAGCATTAAATGGTTCCAGATTTAAGACGTAAAAGTTATTTCTTAAGAAATTCTGATTTTCAGTCAGTGAAAATCTAATTATAGATCATAAACAGTGCAGTCACAATCTCTCTCAAGTCTTTGCACTAAACATTTCAGAGTTACTGTTTGCTGTAAATCACAACACAGAATCCATGCAGACATTCAATGCATTACTCAATTCTGGTTATTTCCACTCAGGCCAGCTCTCTAAAATATGCAGGTTTTGGGGGATAATGTAATTTTCATAAATAAAATGCTGCAGAAGCATCTGGTACACATATTTATAAAACTGGATTCGGTGCAGCCGGCGGTGGAAACACGTCTGGTAATCTGTTAATGTGCTAAAGCGCTAATGCATCAACAGTGGAGATACTTTTTGCTAACTTTTAAAACATTTAGATAATTAAATTTTTCTGGATAAATTCTAAAGAGTGAATTTACTTGGCTGCTTTATAAGCTTTCAGTTGAATACATTTCTGGTTATGGTAAGAAGAATATTCATGCTCTTATTTTGAAATGGCTTAAGATGCTATGCAGCAGTTCCGTTTCCTGTCCTGACATTTCCTCCCTCTTCCTCTTTTTGCCAAAAATTTTACTTTAAATAAGAAACATACAGGAAAAAATGAAACATACAAAGTAGAGAACAAGAAAGAAACATAAACACAAAATCTAAGAGCATCATAGAACAAAGGTATGTTCATAAAGTACAAATACACCAAGCAGTATTCAGAATACATGGAATACTTTAATGAATACAAACTATGATAGTGAAAAAGTTATGTAAATATTTCAAATACAGCACAGGAAAGATGCTTCGTGTAGCTAACGACTTAAAAAATGATGACATCCAAACAAAAACTCAAATGAAATCTCTAAACATTTTGTTTATAGATCTTTGTTTATACATTTTGTTTATAGATATTTGTTTATACATTTTGTTTATAGATATTTGTTTGTACATTTTGTTTATAGATATTTGTTT
>NW_006799978.1:3003628-3018021 GCF_000485575.1 Poecilia formosa | reverse complement strand
CAACAATAGCAACAATATTCAATGAAATGATTTATAGCAACATTTTCTGGTATGTAAATTATTGACACCCTGCTGACCCATTCTCCATACAGTTCCTCTGCAGGTTGGGTCATCCTGACTCTCATGACCTCAGCCATCAGTCTGGATGTGGAATAAATATTCCAAGGGTGAGATTTAAAGTGATCTAGTCTCATTGTTTTGGCTGCCAGTCAACATGACCCAGCATTGACCCCATAATAACCACCTGGCACAGCCTGGATGCCACCTGAACACTGATTTATGTATAATAATCTATAATTATCACTTAAACCTTGACAGAGGTTGTTCTGCTCTTCAGATCCAGTCTCCTCATGTTCAGCTGTCAACCAGAAAACTCCGGGTCCTCCAGGACAGAGATCTGCTCGATCCACCCACAGCTCTATAGGTAGTAAAGCAAATATAATATGTTCACCATTAAGAGTGAAACATTTAAAACTATAAGTAAGCCCTGCAGACTGTGCTGTCCTTCGCTTCTGCCTGCTGTGTGCTAATGGCTACATATTAACAATGCAATAATCCATTTGACTTTCTGCAGTTTAAGAGATACACTGTGTTGGAGTCAGGACCAATTTTCTCCCAAACTGTAAAAGTCCTTTTGCTCACTGAATTTAAACTGTTACCTGCCTGACCTCTGAAGCTGCTGTGTGTCTGTGAGGTAATATTGTGTTTTTGTGTAGAAGAGATACTTTGTCCTTTTGCTAACATCATATTTTATGCATTTAATTGCTCAAAGCCTTGTACAACTGTTATTTATGAAACATCTTACTGAACACAGAAAGGCGTCTGACCCCGTCTTTAGCCGCCTCATTTACATTCAGAGCATCGTTATTCATAAACCAGAGCAGAAATGTGAGATTGTTTTTCCTCCATCATTAATAGTTTTCCATTTTCTTTCCTCAGTTAATTTATGGTTTCACTTGTTCACCCAAAGCTTTGATCTTTACATTTCATCAGTTTTAATTTATAAAGTGCACTGACCCTAAAAACTGTTGTATTAGCTCCATGGCTTTATTTATTTATTCATTTCTATTTTATTATACCTCCATTAAAACAAGTTGAATCTTGTTCTTTTGTAATTAACTCAGGACTTATAGATACTTCATTACTGCTCCGATTTGTTTGGCCCAGAATATAATTGGCTTATGCACAAATTTACACGTCTCAGGTCTATTTCTATTTCTCAGCTGTGCTCATGGTGTCACTGCATCATCTTTCCTCATGTTGGTGCATTTAGTGTCCATTTTACCTCGTTTCATTGGAAACGATGCTTGTTCTCTGCTATTGTTACACCTGCTGCACTGTGGGACAAACAATGTATCAACATTGTACGCAAATGATTATGATAATGACGGCATGTCAGAGTTATGGAGAAAATTCAGAATATTTAGTTACTTTAAATAACTAAATATTTAAAGTAACTAAATACTTTAAATATTTAGTTAAATATTTAAAGTATTAAATATTTACTATTTGGGCTATATATTATTCTATATAGCCCAAATAGAATAATACATTCATTCAACATAATGTATATTTTCATTTAACTAAGTTTGAGTTGAAGAAAAACAAAACAAAAGAAGAAAATCAGTTTTCATTGACATTTTATGAAAAGATGGTATGTTAAAAATGATTTCTGAAACATTAGTGGATAAATCTTTTTCTACATTAAAGTCAGACTTCTTTTGTAGTTACTGAGTGATGGCTGGAAGCACTCTTTGCCATCACCCTAATCTTTAGCTCAGATTAAAGTCTGGACTCTGAGCCGCTGGAACGTTAAAATTATATTCAGTCAGAAAATAATTTTCTGGTCAAACATCTTACTGTAAACGTACACGGGTTATGAATAATTTGGGACATCCATTTTCTACCCCTTCTTATCCTTGCAGGAAGTGGGAACCTCGGCTGTCTGGTACATTGGTTCTGATTTGTTCTTTTTCTGGACTTTTGTTTGTCTTTTTGTTGGTTGAGGCTTTGCAGGTTTGGACAATTATTCCCTCTGGTTTGGATGCTGTGCAGCTGAAAGGATGTTTTTATTCTTTCTTTTTCGCTTTTGGATAGTTTTGATGTGCAACCATGGCAACAGTGTGTTGTTATTCCAACCTTTAGCCGCTGCTTAGCATTTGAAAATCTGAAATAACACCTGATCTTTGACCTGAGATCCCAGAGGAACTGATAAGAAGACTTCATGGATGCAGAGCAGGACGAGACAGCAGAGAGAGGAGGAGGAAGTTCAAACCATCTCCGTTGGTCGTAACGGAAAATGATCATATCCAATGGCCAGGCAGATTTAAAGGAGCAGCAAAAGCAAATGAGGTGGATTAGCAGGGCTTGCCAAAAACTGATGGTGTCAGTGAGGAACATCATGTCTGCTGCCCGGGAACTGAGCTGCTAGCATGCACAGTCTTCAGTCAGAGGCCTCTTCAGAATCACAGCAACACTGACTGCTACTGTAGTCTGCTGGTACCAGCCTCATCTCTTTACTGATTAGTTACGACGTTTCACTGCAGTTTGGGATAAACAAAGTGTTTTTGAATTGAATCAAGATCACAGGACAGCACAGAGGGTGAAGGGACAAACATCAGTCACACACACGCACACACACACACACACGCACACACACTCCCCCCAAAAATCTGGGCATTAAACCTACATTAATCAGACGTTAGCTTGCTGTAAGGCTGCACTGCTACCAGCTGTTTGTAGTGTTGTTTCTGCATACAGACCTATTCAATAAAGCAGAATATTAATGAAAAGTGGATTTATTTCAGCTGCTCCATCACCAAGTGAAATGAGTTTTATTGATTAATTAGACAAAGACTAATGTTTTAACACCTTTATTTCTCCTAATCATGGTTAATCTTTTGCTAACAGCTAAGGAAACAAAAACAAAAGATGTTAATACCTGCTTAAGGTTGTTATTTTCAAAAGGAACTTAATCTGACAAATGAGACTCATAGGACATATTTCATAATTTAATGAATAAAATAAACCCATCTATCTATCTGTCTATCTAGTTGTCCTCATAAATTGATACATTCTGAGTCAGAATTTGCATCAGCATTTTTCTTGTGGCTTTTTTCTGTGCAAAAGCAAGAAAACACATCGAGTTGCCCCAAGAGGAGGAAGGAAAATATAGCGCCAGGGGAAGGAAGCCACACATTGTATAGAGGACAAGGTGACACTGCTGCATGCTCTCCACTGCTGACGCTGTACATAAGTCTGGAATACAAACATTTTCCACTATGGCCACTCAGAAAGCATTATAGTTGTGTGGAAGAAGCAGCGCTCTCATAGAACATCAGGTAGTAGGTGGCTGCGTGGGATGAAATGCCTGAAATAAGTTATGGCCACAATTATGGAGGCTAAAGTGGTGTGGCACGCTAAGGTGTCTCTATTGCTCATTTCTTTTATTTACTCTGAGTGGCTAAATGAATGAGAAGCCATCTTGCTATTTGTGTTCATGCCTTTCATTTTACGAACAGTATCAAGTGGCGCCTTAAACTGCTGTCTGCTAAACAAGTGAATAATGAAGATTTAGATAACCAATTAGGACCTTAAACAAACTCCTCTCCTCACATCACTTGAGCCAGCAGAGCACAGTTTGCAGCTTCAGCACGGCTCTGCGGGATGATCTATTGCCATGTACATATTCCCAGATATCATCTGGCCTCATTTGTCAAAGTAAGCTTATATAATGAAAAATTATATCTGTAAGGCAATGTGTCTGTGCAGCTCAGGGGCACCGTGTGTTCTCACTTCACCTTTGTGACTTTTCTTTGAGTCTCTGGCTGATGGGGACAAACAACATGTATGCTGAGAAACAAAAGAACAGCAACATGAGGGGTTCTTTAATGTAATTTTCCATTATTTCCCACATGCATTCTTCATTCTGGTGCTTTCACATCACCACTGGCACTACAGACAGCCTACAGGAGATGCCTGCTGTTATTTATTATGTCTTAATAACTGCATGCCTGCCAAGTTGGAAAGTGGTCAATAAGAAGAAGTGGCTGTGAAAGCGCTTCGTATTAAATGTGTCAGTGGTTGTTGAAAATAGAGTGTGCTTCGCCGCTCTGGGAAGTGAAGAAAAACTGCATTTGTATAAGGTTCACACTCAGCCTTATTTGACATGCATTAGAGTTCAGTTGTAGTGTTTAGTCAGGAACTTATTTTGCTTGGATCGGAACCGACAAAGTGAGAACGGATCTCTGCAAAGTGGAGGGGCCTATAGGCGATACGAGTCTGGGCTTGACAAAACAAATGAAATAACAAAGATGCAGAAGAAAATAAATTAAGTTGTAAGATGAACATTATGCACGTTTTAGCCTCTATGTATCTTATAACCTCCATGTTTACAAAGAGTATGAATAGAAAAGTCAAGGTGTGTCTGTGAATTTCTCTGAGTAGATTAGGAATAAAGAACTTTAGTCTCTTCTTCTCTGTGGAGATGCTGCGGTTATTAGTGCCAGTTTAACCAAAACCAGAGAACCACAGCAGATTACATTACAAATGTACAAAACTTTGTTGATATTCCACTAATGTCAAAAAATACAGTGTTTCTATGAATAAGAAACATTTAAAATCACATATGAATAAGTTTGTTCACACAATAAATTATAAAATGTGATGCGTCATCATTGTCCAATTATAAAGTTTTAAAATCATAACATACATGCATCTTATAGGAACTCCGTATGATCATTTAAATAAATAATAAACATAAATATAATAATAATAAATGGTCTTATATTTATGTTTATGTGTTTTTAGGTTTCTTTTGCTGCCTGCATGAAATCAACCTATGATGTCTCATCTATAGATTTAATAAGATTATAATTCACCTTTAATGTTGTTATTGCTGTGAAACACATAAAGCAGCGTCTGCATTACCTGTTTCTGCGTTTTAAGAACATGGAAATGATGCAAAAGAGGAAAATGTTTCTTTAAAGGGCATTTCTTTGATAACAAGTGTGCATAAATCATGGCTGGCATTTTTAGGCTTTCAAGCAGATAATTAATTTGGAGACATTTCTGACACTGACAGCCGTTCCTAAACACAACCTGCTCCACTGTGTTGTTGTTAGATACAGGCTGGAACTGCAAAGTGTCATAAAGTGTTAATAATAGAAATCTGATCGTATTGTCAGCAGTGAAGCCCTTTCTGCTGAATCAATGTGGAGTCGCCTCTTGACAGAAAACAATCAGGTCAGACTGCAGGAACCTCCAGACGGTTTGAGTTTAACATGAACACAAAAACAGCTCTGCTGCCCCTTCTGGTCAAAGGTCACCCAGACTCCTACCAACCAAAAACCAGGTTGGGAAAAGATCATCACTGTAAGAGATAATGATGGCGGCTCTACAGTTTCTATACCAGCTCCGTCATGTCCCTGAATCATTAATATCATCCACCTGAGATACTCCTGATTTTCTCCTCTTTATAGAACAAATCAACAAATAAATCATCATGATCTGAGGAAAAGATATCAGTAGATTGATCGATCGATAGATAAGCACACTACTGTTAATGTGCTCATAGCTTTTAGCCCTTTCCTTCCCCTAAATACATGTTTCTGGACAAATTCTCCGATTTCCTTGAAGAATAAAGTGTGACTTTTATGTTGAAGTTTTATCGGCTGATAAAGATTTTTCAGTAGTTAGATGTTTATATTCATGCTCTTATTTTGAAGTGGGTTAAGTTCAGGTTCCTCCTCTCATGTTCTCTCCAATAACTTTATTACAAACAAGAAACAGAAACAAAAAACACGGACAATACAGGGCAAGATATAAACAAACAATTTATAAGGGCATTATGGAATACTATGCAAATTGTAATGTAAAAATGAAATCGGGGCTTGATGGTATTGTCTTCAAGGACAGTTATAATTGAAATCAAGTTATTGCTTTAGCATTAGCTTCCTCTGTCCGTCGGTTTCAGCTTCCCTCAACCAGCAGAAGAATATTCCCTCCAAATATTGGAAATAGAAATCAGTCATTAGTGTTTTGAACTTCAAATAAAAAGAAATATTTAATGTCTACTTTAGGACGTTTCCAGTATTTAAGGCAGGCTGATGTGAGTTTTGAATGAATATTGGTTCTAAGCCAACATTAACAAGCTGCAGTCCCTGAGTATATTTATGCCTTTGGCAATTTTCTTTTTCATACTATGTCCATAATCTTCTAATCAACAAATTTATCTAGTGATTTTTATTACACAGCACTACAGATAAGCATTTCCTTTTACCCACATTTCAAGATCCAGAGGCTCAAAGGTACTTCAAACAGAGGCTGGTTACACCCTCATAGTTATCACATTTTCTATTTCTATGCACTTCATGGTCTGTTTGATGTTATTCATGAGCTGTAACTGGAAGTAATACAACTGCAAGGGGCCAGAAATGCTTTTGAATACAAAGTGTGGGCTGCTGTGCTCCAGATTCCTACGCTGAAGCCTCCCTGCCCTTAATAATGCTTGGAAATTAAATGCCGCCTATCAGACATTTGTAAATCCCTTCTGTTTGTGGATCATGGGGAAGGTTTTCATTTATCTGTGAAATCCTGTTAGGGGTTGGTTTTAACATGTACACTCATGATGTGGATGATCTTCTTGTTTTTGATATCGGTTTATGGAGAAAAAACAAATGAGATTTAAATGATGAAATAAAGAAATAAGACTTAGACGTCAGACCGCAGCAGGCAGTGGAGACATCAATCAAGAAAACATCATAAATTTAATACGTCACGTTTTCTCTGAGCGTTAGAGTTTAAAGTCTACAATTACAGAAAACTATTTATTCTGTTTGGAGATTTAATTTTTTACATATTTACATTTGAAGGTTGAACATGGAAGAGCAACACAAACATGCCGTTACAGATTTAACAGTTAGTTAGTTCTGGACTTTGAGTAGGCCATTGTGAAGCTTTGACCTATAAGCTATTCTGGCTGGTCTGGCTTTATGCTGCAGGTCATTTACCTGCTGAAAGGTGACCCTTGACCCCAGCCTCAGGTTTTCTCCCTGGATTTACTCATGACTCAGAAGCAGGAATAGATAAGAAACAGATTTTATTCAGTTTATCTCCATTCACATTCATCCTCCAATCAGATCTGTCCAGTTGCTCTGGTGTTTTTTCTGATTTTCTGTGAAGAACGTGACTAAAGGTTCAGATTCTTCCACCTCAGTGAAACTAGAGTTGCTGTGGATCATCTCTAAACTGTTTGTCTGATTAATGTTCTTTAATCTGATTAATGTTCTTTAAACTGTCAGATTAAAGAGGTTGGACAGAAATGCAACAATGAGTTTCAGGTTTGTTTTTGGAATAGTTTGAAATCCAAGCTTCCTCCTTTTCTTCCTTATGAAACTCCTTGTTCAGAAAAACTTCCACATGATGCACTGAAATATTTTTGCAGAGCTCTGCAGTTCTCTGGGGTGACTGACATGACAGAACTGGATTTTAGAAATCCTGTTTGTCATTGTGATGTCAGATTATTAAACTTTAACTGTAAGAACTGATCCTATTGAAGTTGTTTATGCATGACTATAAGGATTTATTACTGTACATACACAATATTTAAAGTGTTGCTTTCACTGACAGCCTCTAAATAAAGGAAGTAGTGAAGGGTGGTTCGGGCAATTTTTTAAAACCCTTGCAGAGCCGGTAGTCGGCTAAAAGACTTATAATGCATTCCTCACTAGTCTGGGGGCGGAATAGATTAGCCAGTACTGCTACGGAAGGTGGCTTTGTAATTTTTCTTGAGACTGTAGATGATGTTAAGGTTTGTATCTCATTATCTTTGCCACCAAAGCAATTTTCAGGTCCTGCTGAGATTGTTGTGGCACAGCAGGCGGAGGATACTGAGATGTAATGTGCTTATGAAGAGCAGAAAAAAACTGAAACCTTTCCTGCATGTGATTTTTCTCTCTCTGTGCCTCAGATTTTTCTGCTGTGTTCTTGTTGTCATGATGCAGAAAGGCCTCAAATATGTCTATTACATGTGGTTTATGTTAAAACAATTGATTTTAGTCTGTGTTCATCACACTGCTGCTTCTCATTTGGGTAACTCTTGTTTTAACTTTCCCACAGCTTTGAGCCCAAGGAAGACCCCATGAAGAGATTATCCTTCACCCTTGAATGTGTGAGCAGGACACAAAGTGCTTCACTGCTTCGGCTCTAATTTGCCAAGCCACTCCCAACCAGTTCAGGCTCCCTGTTTGTTGTCTAATTCACATGCCACTTAGGCTCTGTGCTGATGTCTCTCTTTGTGTTCTCCAATTGCATTTTTCAAAATCAGCTTTGTTCCAGTGCTGCCAGCATCAAAGTGCAATATGCCTTAGCACTCACTTCATGTCAACATGACATACAAAGCTGATTATCTCTGGCAAGAGAGTCATTTGGTCTTGTCACTGCGGAGCATACGGCAGCCATATTGCTTTATGAGTTTGTTGGCTGAACATGCACAAAGCTTTGGGGGCTTTATGCTGGTTTGTGCTGTAATGAAAGTTGAATCCCCACTACAAATGTCCTTGATTACTGTTTTGTTTCCAAATGTTTGATAGGACGAGCATTCATTAATGCAGACGCTGCCACGAGTCAGCAGGGTACGCTCGCTCGTGTCTGTGGCTCCTTTTCAAATCGAGGCTGTCTTTGCATCAAAGGTATTTAAAACAAACAAAACAAACATGATGCAGCCGTCACCGAGGCGCCACGTCTCCACGGACGGAGATTATTTCTAAACTTGGGATTTCTACTGGAACAGACTTTGGAAGTGGGACATAAAGCAGGGATTACACTGAACAAAGTTTTTACTCCGAAACCAACTTCAGATTGTGTGTGTGTGTGTGTGTGTGTGTGTGTGTGTGTTTATTTAATTCTCTTTCTGATAAATGTGCTAGAAGTGGTAAATTTAAAAGATTCAGATGAAGCTTTATCTCCAGTCATGGTTTTTACAACATGTTGATGTGATCAGGGTTGGTCAGTAAGAATGGATTTTTCTAGATTTGTAATAAATGTTCCTTGTTCTGTAATAAACATTTATTCCTGACATAAAATATTGTATTAATAACTGACTTGTCATTGTGGTCTTTGATCATTTAGATGGACATATTTATGCTCTGCATCTCTGAAAGTTCAAAATATTATTTTCGACATTAACATTGCTCAGTAAGAATTACACTTTTCAAATTAAAGTGATTAATTTTTGAATGTTTGTCCAAAGATGATTAATTGGAAACACAATAAAAGTATTTTATCAGCTGGATGATCACAGTTGTAATAAAATAGAGGTTAGTGTCAGAAAACTTGTTTCTCCTGAGAGAAACGGATCCGACTCCAAATCCGATTTCACTTCAGATAACATTTTTCTGTCTTGTATGATTTTTTCATTATTTGTTAGTCTTATAAAACTGGATTTAAGGTGAATGTCTGAACAGAGTGGAAAATGATTCATGGTCTCCAGAAAGGCAACAGGATTTAACTATGCATTTTATTTTAAGTTTATTCAAAAATGTCTACAGAAAGTATCTGCATTAACTCTCTGGTACAAAATGTTTCCTGGATGGTTATCAAATATGTTCGTGTGAAACTAGATTAATTTATTAAACATACGGATTATTAATTCTTGTTTATTTTTGGAAGCAACCGAAAAACAGAATAATACATAAGTTATGATGAATTAGCACTTTATGAGCGATCTTACAGCTTTAGAAAAAGCAACTCTGTAAATTAAAATACTGAAATTAGACAGAGGCGATGAAGTTCCTGGTGAAGGGAAGCCGTCTGGCCTGGGCCGTATTTGATGAGATGCTCTGATAGTCAAACATGGGGAGGTGAAGGTGGGGTGTGTGTATGTAACCTTTCCACAGAACCGGTTTTAATGAGGCCTCATTGGACTGGCAGCCTGAAAGAGGTCAGGAATGTTGTGTAGGTGCAAGGAGAGACACAGATTACATGGAAAACTAGGCCAAAGTCGGCCAGAAACTCAGCACCAACAGCGATGCTAAGCACACATTTACAAGTGTGCTGCAAGGCAGATTTGCAAAAACTAATCTGAGTACAAAAAACTGATTATTTATTTAACAACTGAGAAACAAACTTTGTATCATCTCCATGAATATCAGTTTCCAACCCAAACCTGCAAAGAAATTACTAGTTTCTTATTCAACATGGATTTATTTTCAGATTCATAGATTCTATTTCTATGTTAATGATATTTGAATGTTAATATGCAAAAGTTTCTGCTGCTTTTTTATGTCCCATTAAAATGTTTCAGGTGAAGAAATCCTAAATAAATACCAAAAACATTTCAATCTGGAGAGATTGAGACAGAAAGAAAACGATGAAAGAAAGTTTAATGACAAATAAACATTAAAGTAATTTGGCGTTCAGGCCTTGGCCGGGGACGTCGAGCTGGAACTTGGATAAGCTCGATAAACATTCCTGATGCTGCGTAGGAATCTAATCCCCCGGGGCCTGTACTGGTGGCCCCCCGGGTGGGGCCCCTCGAAGGAAGCGAGGTTTGATCCAACGCTGATAGGTTCAGGGTGGAGAGAGGGAGGCGCTGACTGATGAGTCTTCCAGATTGAATCTGTGCTGAAGCTTCACTACGTTCTTCATCACAGGGTTTTCCAGCATGAATGACATGAGAAAGGTCATGACACAGAATCTTAACCAGATTGAAGTCCAGACTTTGACTAGGCCACCCCATAGTGAAACATATTCAGAGCTTCAGGCCACAGAATGCTCTGTGAGCAGGAATCTGAGCAGCATCAGGGCTCCATCCAGCTTCTCGGGTCCTGATTAGTCCCAGACCTTCAGGCGAGCTCCGTTTCTTTTTCTGTAATGCTGTGTTGGTTTTAAATGCAGCAGAAGAACAACTTTCAAAGTCAACATGTGAGAAGCTGTTTTCCCATCTGAATCACTTTATTGTTTTTACATTGAAAGCCAATGAAAGCTACATTTTAACCTGCCTCAGACGTTGGATGCAAATATGGAAAATTAATTTGCAACCATACTAAACCAGTTTTCATTTTTCAGCAAGAAATATAACTGAACCGAAATGGAATAGAAACAAGACAGTGGTCCAAACCCGGGTCCTCAGCAGCCATTTTAGATGAGCTCCATGCGGCTGCATCACCTCCTCAGCCTGCCGTCAGGCTGCATAACTCTGTTATTAAATAATTCATTTACTTCAGGTGTGCAGCAGAAACATGCAGAGCTGAGGACAGAGTGGGAGATACAAAAATGAATTTCATGGTTTTTGTTCCATGTTTGTTTGCAGAATCACATTTTCAAGAGAAAAATGCAAAACATCTTATTCTTCCAAAAATTCCCTTCATGAAGTGGATTATTCAGGCTCTGTCATTTTCCATTGACAAACTGCATGAAGACTTATCTTGATGTTCCTCTTTACATAAACACTCTCAGAGTTCCTCTGTGAAAAGATTCACCAGATTTATCTGTCTGTCTGGCATTTAGCCCTAAATAAATGTAGAACTCTTGTGCAACCTAAAGAAAAACTGTCCCAAACCACTGACTTGATGACCGGAGTCAGATGTGTTTCTCTGATGTCCTTTCTACAGCAGAGCATGACCTTTGTGTGGGGCATCTTCATTTGTTGGCTGTCTTTCAGTATCTGCCAGCTGAAAGGTCACCTTCTCTCTGACAGGGTGGAGAAAAGCTTCACAGTTGAATTTTAAACCTGGAACTTCCTCCAGCACTGTTCAGCAAACATTAAAATATTAATTCAAACTACTTTAAAGGTTTATAACTGTCTGTTTACAGTTGTGTTAGCGTTAAAGACCTGCACATAAAATGTAATGATGGTAACAAAGGTAACGGTGATCAGTAAGCCTGCAGGGAAACCGGAGCTTTTCTCAGGGAACTGAAAAATTTTATATGACCAAATTATTGCAGAGTGTCGCTTCAATATTAGACAGAAATTGGTTTAATTTAAAAGTTTAAAGCTGTTCAGAGTTTTTCCTTTATGACTGATTACTCTGACATCCAGAACAAACTACACTACTTTACAATATAGAGTGGTTAATAAAAGCCCTGCATTATTTTCCATTCAGGAACCAAACACCCACTGCCTGTAAATGTGCTTTGACTGGTCCGAGCGTCGAGTGACAGATATGGAAATGAGCCTCAAGTTCCCACGCACACATCTGCTATTACTATAAGCTCTTTTACAAACAGAGGTTTAAACAACAAATATACATTTACTGTGACTAAAATTTGTTTTTTTGAATTAAAACTCACAAATGCAATTTTACATAAAGAGCATAATATGACAAATATGTCAGATATGATCATCAACAACAATAAATTGTCTAAAGGAAACATGCAAACAGCTGCTCAGCTTTAAAATTATTAAAGATTTTCCCACTAAGAAGGGTAAAAATAATTTTTTTGAATAAGCTATTTTTTCCAAAAATGAATAATCCTTTTACAAGGTTTTATTATAAATGAAGAGATTACTGTCAGGTATCTGCTTTTAACTGTCTTTCCTGATTGGTTCAATGAAAATATTAATGCAAGCAACTTTTGTTTTACATTTCAGTTTTACCCAAAAGGTCATCATCATTTTCATGTCAACATTATTGATAATTATGTTTTTTTTCTGTATCAGTCAATAAACAAACTGAGGCTGAAACAGGACGGATGAATGATGGAACAAAAATTGTAAGAAATTCCTCTGGATCAGTAATTTCATATAGTTCTGTTTAAAAATCAGATTCATAATGTATTGCATCTGAGTTTATAGTTATTGCTTCAGTTTAACGTTGCTGTTGTAACTTTGCTTACATGCTAGGCTAGTTAGTGTTAGCATGAAGTCACAGATTCTGTTTGTAAACACCATCAAATCGTTCCGTTAAAATTTCTGGTAAATTATTTATGTTAAACTCACCATCGCTTGTTCCTTTGTTCAGATCCAACATCCATGAGGTGTGTGTGTGTGTGTGTGTGTGTGTGTGTGTGCCAAGCACTTCCTGTTTGTATAGGCTCATGACATCACTGATTACATCACTGGGTCCGACCAAACGAAGGGGTTTCTTTCTGTAGTTAATTAATTAATCTGCTTAAAGTAACATTAGTTTTGTGTTTTCAGTTTTGCAGAGGATTTATTAGATTAACAATCTCATCCTATTCTTGTTTAGGCTGCATATTGTTTAAACTTTTTTTGGTGCATGTTGATGTGGTTTCAGTCCAGAAAAAATCCAGGGAGATTTTGACAACTGGAAGAAATGAAAGAAATGAAGAAATCTGAATAAAATCCACCAAGAAGAAACTGAAAATGTCGGCAGATGCTGTCTGTCTACCACCTTCTTCACAGCTTACTACACTCTCTCATGCAGTTTAAATCCAGGTACCAGGACAGGGAACGCATTCTGCTGTCCCTGCTGGTAAAGAACCAAAACAGAAGTTTAAATATTGAACATAATTATAATAAATGCATTCAATAATGTTGAACAAAGCAGGTGTGAACATGGTGAGTTTAATGAGTCACAGCAGCCAGCTTGCTGTTGGAGAAGCCAGGAAATATTTCTTTTCCTTTTTCGTCTTCAACTCTCACCAAGGCCTGAAAACTATTAGGATTGAAATTACTGCCAGACGGCTCGGGCGTCCTAATAGACTACACATTGTACGGCAGGTTTTCTTAAAGTGCAAATACAGCAGCCTGAGATCCATCTTCTGTTTCATTGTTTCTGGCTTTATTTAGTATTTTTAGTGGGAGAAGGCTTTTTTCTTTTTCGATCTGCAGTGTAAAATCTCAATGCGTTCCCTGGTGCTAAAGCTAGTTTTCAGTGAAAACCTGCATGATGTTTCATTTAGCAGCTTCTCTTTGTTATGAGTCTGTTGTGTTTCACAGCCTGGTGCCATTGATTCTCCTGGAGAGAGAGAACGAAGCCTCCTCATTCTCCTGTTATCAGCATTTCTCGGTCACTCAATCAGGCCTTATCTTAGCATGCTGCTGTCTTTGTAATGACTATAATAAATATAAAGAGAGAAAACGACAACCCTCGAAATAAAACTATTTTAGTTTTCAGACAAACTGTTTAAATGAAATGAATATACCTACAATGTAAAGGAGCAGGAGTTTCTGAGAAACTACATCTCTATATTTTAAGAGTTTAAGATGAAAATGATTAATCCTGAGCATTTCTTACACTGAGGTGTTTAAAGAAACTGTTTACTGAAATAGTTACTCCAATTATTCCAGGTATTTGTGGGAATAAGGGAAACCAGGAAGCTAAAACCTGCGGTAACACTTTATTTGAAGGTGGTGAATAAGACTGTCATGACACTGTCATAAACATGTCATAACACCTGTCATAAACATGACATAACACCTGTCATAA
>NW_006799978.1:2991645-3003251 GCF_000485575.1 Poecilia formosa | reverse complement strand
TATGACAGGTGTTATGTCATGTTTATGACAGGTGTTATGACATGTTTATGACAGTGTCATGTCAGTCTTATTCACCCCCTTCAGATAAAATGTTACCAAACCTGCAAATTCATTCGACAGCCTCTACAAATGTTTATGACTATTTTAAAAGTTCAAACACAAAATGTAGAAACTCGTCAGCAGAATCTAATATCTACAGTCTTTATATCTACACGTGGAGACGCAGCCAATCAGTGCCAGGGAAAATTAAAGGTGCTCCTGGATTGGATACTTTGCAAAAGCCAGCCAATAGCGTCTCAGGTATTATTGATCATTGATTATTGATCATATGTGTTTCAACTTCATAACCTGCATTTTCTTTTGAATATTTGATGTATGTTTGATAAAAAAATATCCATGAAAATGTGAATTTTAAACAAATATTTTCACAGAATGCCGACCTGTTTGTTTCCATGAAGGTATAATTAAATATTCTTGTTTGAATAAATGGTTATTTATGGGCAGTTTTTCTGATTGTGTGTTTCCGACTGCGATGAATTCAATACTAAAAATAATGTGAAGAATTTTGGTTTGAAATATTTGATGTTTAATTATCAGAGAAACAATAACTGTAAGCCAGCAGCTTCCTGTTGATGGAAATGATTTGAGACAGCAGGATTTCAGGAAGGTGGTGGAAAAGTTAACAAACTACTGAGAGAAAGATTTAACCCAAACCAAGATGTTTAAAGGGTCATTTTACCAAATACTGAGGAAATAAACCAGAGTTACAACATTTGAACAAAGTAAATAATTGATTCTCTTATTATTCTGACATTTAGAAAATAGCAACAACCTTGCTATTAACTAACCTAAATAGGAAAGGTTTCATCTGATGTGATGTCAAATAACGAGGACAAAATTATCCATTGTCCTTTAATTCAGTGTCCATATCTATATCTGCTGTCTAAGTTTATACTCTCAGACTGATGGTTATTCAATCAGGAATTATTACAAGATTTTCACTTTCTGCAAGAAAATAGACTTTGAATGATAATGAACGTTTTGTATCTTTATTCAAACAGTTAATCAAACAGAAGAGGGATTTAAGCAGCTCTTAAAACTGTGGTTCACTGGCATAGAAGTATGTGACGGTGGAACAGAGAGATAATTAATGATGCCCATCTAATGACTATTTGTTAATAGTGGCCTGGAGCGAAGGGCCAAATGGTGGTTTTAATGAAAACCACCAAACTGAATCATTCATGAGACTTTCATCTGGAAAACTCTGTAAGCTGAGCCATATTTTAAATATTAGTCAAAATTGTCAAACCATGCTTTGGGTTTCCTGTCAGAGTCAAAGAGGTTCCTGCAGGTGCATTCGCAGGACTCTGCCTTGTAATTTAGGTAACCGTAATAAGCAAGTGGCCTTTATGATTGCCAGTTATTGTAGTTGATTTTTAAAGGACTTAAGCAACACATGATTATACATCAGAGCAACTTGTGCAGAAAATGTCCGATTTGTTTTTAATGCTTTAAACAAAATGTCTTCTGACTGGACCGACTGCCTGCTACTGCTCTGATTATATTTCTACAATTACTGGTAAAAATCTCTGGACTTCTTAATTCAAAACATTCTGGAGTAAAATATTGAAACTATAATCTGATAGATTGCTATGAATTATGCTGCTAATCTTCATCTCTCTTACAGGGTAGAAAAAAAACGTCAAGAGTCTTTAATTTTGATAACATTCATTATTTTATAGGACAAAGTTATACAGTCTTTGCTGCTTGATTTGGTTTCTTTACTGAGTAATAAAATCACTCAGTGATCAGAGATGATCAGACAGACAGAAACCGGACACTGAAAAAAAAAAGATTATGGAGGCTATTTGTGCTGCGTTGCGTTGCGCTGTGTTGCCTTGCGTTGTTCTGCGCTGCGCTGCGTTGCGTTGCGCTGCGTTGCGCTGCGTTGCGCTGCGTTGCGCTGCATTGCTCTGCGCTGCACTGCGCTGCGTTGCGTTGTGTTGCACTGCGCTGCGTTGTGTTGCACTGCGTTGTGTTGTGTTGCACTGCGTTGCGCTGCGCTGTGTTGCGCTGCGTTGTGTTGCACTGCGTTGCGCTGCATTGCGCTGCGTTGCGATGCGTTGCGCTGCGTTGCTCTGTGCTGCGCTGCGTTGCATTGCTCTGTGCTGCGCTGCGTTGCTCTGTGCTGCGCTGCGTTGCATTGCTCTGTGCTGCGCTGCGTTGCGCTGCGTTGCGCTGCGTTGCTCTGTGCTGCGGTGCGTTGCATTGCTCTGTGCTGCGCTGCGTTGCGCTGCATTGTGTTGCGTTGTGTTGTGCTGCGCTGCGTTGCACTGCGTTGCGCTGCGTTGTGTTGCGCTGCGTTGCTCTGTGCTGCGCTGCGTTGCGCTGCGTTGCGTTGCTCTGTGCTGCGCTGCGTTGTGCTGCGTTGCGCTGCGTTGCTCTGTGCTGCGCTGCGTTGCATTGCTCTGTGCTGCGCTGCGTTGCACCGCGTTGCGCTGCGTTGTGTTGCGTTGCGTTGTGTTGCGTTGCTCTGTGCTGCGCTGCGTTGTGTTGCGTTGCGTTGTGTTGCACTACGTTGCGCTGCGATGCGTTGCGCTGCGTTGTGTTGCGTTGCGTTGCGTTGCGTTGCTCTGTGCTGCGCTGCGTTGCATTGCTCTGTGCTGCGCTGCGTTGCACCGCGTTGCGCTGCGTTGCGTTGCGCTGCGTTGTGTTGCGTTGCTCTGTGCTGCGCTGCGTTGTGTTGCGTTGCGTTGTGTTGCACTACGTTGCGCTGTGTTGCGCTGCGCTGCGTTGCGCTGCGTTGTGTTGCGCTGCTCTGTGCTGCGCTGCGTTGCATTTCGTTGCTCTGTGCTGCGCTGCGTTGTGTTGCGTTGGCTCGTCTGAAGTGTAACTCTGATCGTTTTCCAGGAGGAGCGTTAGGCTGCTGCCCTTCAAAGTAAAATGAGATCAGCCATGCAGAATGGAGAACATAAATGATTCTTAATTTTGTGCTGAAGAAAATTTCCAACAGCATGATGCTGCCACTTATGGGATGTTGTAACAGCCAAAAACATACAAATAATTTGGGTAATTTAGCCTGAAATTAGAAAAAAATTCCATTCAAAGTCATATGTTCACAACGTGATTCATTCATTTATATATGTCACAGTTTCAAACTAAGCAAGCTAATTAATTTACCAACTAAGTATTTTACTCCGTTCTAAAAATTTAGTTAGCATATTTAGTTGGATGCTTAATACTTTGTTAGTAAGCTAAATATTTGACTCTAACCTAAATATTTCAGCTCAGAGTTAGCTTAATATTTATCTTAATAATTAAATATTTAGTTTAGATCTGTGGGATTTACATACGAATGAATAACATGTTGACAGTGAAAATGAGCTGCTATTTTTTATTCTCTTATGACCCTGATTAACCTTTAGAGGTAACAAAAACCCTGAACCATCATAAACAGATTGAAACTTTCTGTAATGATCCACGAACAGGCAGCAGGAGGAGTGCAGGGCACAGGTGCATCATGGGACGTTCCAGATTCCTGTCTGACCGGAGAACATGTTCATCTGCAGAATCTGCTGCACATCATAACATGCTGAGAATGCAACAGCTTTGCATGCATGAAGATGCATGATGCATTCCCCTTTCAGTTTGTTTCTCATGTGAACCTGATAATTGACGGGTCGCGTTGGTTCTGTAGACCCACCAGTGTGATGTGGCAGAACGAGATCTCAGCGGAGCGACTTGTATGATCAGACAGGAAAAGTGATGGGAGGTTTGTGGTCACGTCTTTATTTAGAAAACCTGATTCTGACAGATTTAGTGTTTTGGGTGTTTTGGGAGTTTGGTGCAGCTTAAACTGGAGTCACATCTGGATCTGTGAAACACTCTGCAGGCATTTCTGCCACCTGTCTGTGGAGGGAGGAGCTGGCTGCCAACGAACACAAGTTTCAGTTTTTTAACAAGTAGAAACCAGGAATCTTTCTTGCTTTGCTTCAATTTTTTGCTTCTTATTTTTTAGTTTGCCAGGTAAAATATCTGAGAAATGTGAAAATGTGAAAATGTTATGAAAACTTGGAGCGCCTGTAAAAAGAATTCATTCTGTTGGATGTTTTTACCCTTTTCATTTCTCTTACAAAGCAATCATCAGCAACAAAATCACAAAGTGAAAATGTCAATAAATTAATGAAAAACAGATAACAATGCAAAAATAATATGAATACTACGGAAAATATGTAAATGTAGAGAAATCCTGGAGGGTAATTAGTTTCACCTGCATACGGCTTCATTGTTCAGCAAGACAAAGATCCAAATCATTTACCTGAAGCTCCACAGAGAAGGTTTGGTGACAACAGGCTAGATGCTCTGGAGTGGTCCAGTCAAAGTCCAGGCCTCAACCCAGTAGAGAATCTGTACAGGATTTGACAGGGCAGGTTACAGCTGATCCCCTCCAGCCTGACTGGTCAGCTCAGCAGGAAGAAAATGTCTAAAAGCAATAAAAATGGTAAAACATCCAGAGGGTGAATCATTTTATAGACAGTGTGTCTGACTCACTTCACCTCCGTCTTGTTTTGTATCATTAAAGATCTCACCCTTTAAATTGTGCAACGTCATCAATCTGAATGTTGACGGCAGTAAAAAAAAATGCAATTAAACATTATTTAGTGATGAATGTGTTTCTATTTTACATAACGATGGTTTGTTGTTTCTCATCCACCTTCCCAAAACGCAACATGGAGGCAGCCGTAAACAACATCCGTCGACAAGCAGGCGAAGATTTATGAGCTCCAATCATGTTTATCTGTGACAAGTAGGACAGCGAGGTGGACGGTGAGCCGCTCCGAGGGGCTTAACGCCGAGAGAGAGAGGTACAGACACGGGAGGAGGAGGAAACGCTCATGGACGCCTCACAGTCAGTCATATGATCCAAGTCAGCTGCTGATGCTTTATTTTCCAGTTGCTCCCATTGCCAGTAGAAAAACAGAGTGACTAGTCAAAATGTTTAGCTCGTGCCAAGCTGCTTGTCCTACTTGTTTGTCCCAGATCTGCTGATGCAGTCTTCTCCCCGATTTTTCTTCTCCAGCTGTGGGCATTTATTATTCACACGTTGCTTTTGGTTTCTCCTTCTTGCTTTGCATGAAGATTAGTGGTTATGTTTTCTAAGGTGATGTTTGACTCTTCTGCCCATCTGGTCAAAAAGAATCCCAACTCAGATCTTCTGTGGCGTCGAACAACACATTCAGTTTCACTGACAGCAGACCTGCATGTTGAGAAGATATTAGGATGTAAAAGTCAGTCCCACAGAGAACAGCAACAGAGCGCCAGCTGGATCACTGCTGTGCCATAAGGTAGTTTAGTGCTGCACTTGTTTTAAGTTTTTATGATGTAAACATCTTGCAGTTGAGTAAATTTTTAATTTCATACAGTATAACCATCAGGAAGGACATCAGTATTCGGCTTGCTGCTCAGGTCCAGGAAACTCGTTCCAGATTTCATTTCCTCCACGTCACGCAGCCATAAGTGATACTTGACAGAACATCATAACGTGGAGCCAACTGGGCTTTGTGAAGTGGTTCTCACAAGTTCATAAAAATCTTATCTGAAGATGTTTTAAACGATGTGATTAGGCTTCAGAGTTCATATGAAGAATCCCACTGGTTGATAACTCATCCTCTTTATAATTAATTTCTCTCTCACGACACACCGTATCAGATTGTGTGCAGATACCCTAAGACACATTATGCAACGATTATGGTGAGAATTACTCTGTGTGCGGAGGAATTATTAACTTGATCAACATTCTGCGTTGTCTTGCAGAAGGAAACTGAGAGGATTTATTTGCTTTTGAAATGTTTCACAAGATAAGTTTGACTTTTTCTGTTTGGATAAAATGCAGCTTTTCTCATGTTGTCAGAAACCAGCATCCTTTATGCAGCTTTTTCAGCCTTAAAGCCTCTTTGCTCCTGCTCACACTATGACTTGACCCAAGTCATTACTCTGAGATCGGGTCACGGTTCGTTTAAACTGTGGACTTATTTTACCGTCTTTTATCATTTCCTGCAGCCCAACATTTCCTGTAAAATACTCCATATTTGCTGCGGACACTAATTTATAATTCTGTCGAGCCATTTCAGCATTTTCTTCTGAACTCTCCGGTGCTCAGGGTTCATGAGTGCCCAGTGGCGCAAAAAGTGGGTATGCAGCGCACCAGAGGGGGCGTCAAAACCCGTCTGGAGCGACCGTACGTTTTCTACGCTCCTTCGCCCTTACGTACCTTCCTTTTGGGGGGGGGCGCCGATTTATGTTTTCACATCCACCTGAATAATATGTAGTTGCGCCCCTGTGAGTGCCCACTCTCAGACCCTGTTCTTCCCAAGTCCATCTCCTCTCCTTTTTTCCCACCACGTCTTTCCGATTCAGTAGCTAACATGAGACGGCTAATCTTGCAATGTGCACCTGCTGCAAGGATCAACAATAAGCCTGCCAAAGGGGGAAAGTAAACGGCTAGAAAACCCTTCGGCCATTTACATTTCTGTCTTCTGTCAAGTCAATTAAGCAGCAAATGACCCCTGAATCAGCTGGAATACGACACGCAGCACAGGACGCCTTTAATCCATCAAAATAATGACAGTGATTGTATCAGTCTGCTGGTTGCATTTGCACAAGCTGAAAGAATAAACAAAGTAAAAGAAGTGTGTAAACAGAGACCGCTGTGTGACAATCCTGTTTTAATCTTCAGATCTTATTGTATAAACTTGTTATTCACAGGAAACCTTTAATAAATCAAAGTGACATGATGATCTCTGGACGCTGAGGGATGATCTGAGGCTGTGGACTCACAGCCACATGAAGAGGACTACACCTGAACTGAGTGTGTGACTGACTGTAAACCTTTGTGTTCATAAATCCTCCCCAAAACAAACCACAGATCACCAGCTGATGACCGGGAGCCTCCGAGGAGAGACCAGGGACATGATCACAAAACAACGTAAAGTCAGCAGACAGACAGGAGGGGAGTAAGATGCTCTCACTCAGATGCAGCTGGAGAGGCTGAACCGGACCCGGGCTGCAGGTCCGGATGGCGTCAGGCCAGAACCACGAAGGGTTGGGAGTCTAGCCAGGTGATGAACACAGCAGGGAAATGGTTTCTTCATGAAGCTGAAAACATTAAGGACGACCCAGAGCTTCTTCTTCAGACTGTTACAGTGTGCCTTCATCCTCCTCCTCCTCCTGTTAATGTGTTTTATAAAATCTTTATTTATTGGTGGTTTCCTGTAATAGCCTGTGGTCCGTATGCGGTGCAGCCTGGCATGTTGTGCTCCTGCTGTGGCTCTTCTGCAGTCACAGTAACATTTCTGGACTGATGCTCATGCTGACGTCCAGAGGAAACCTAATGACTCAGATTGAGTCCAGATTTTATCCTCCAGTGCAGAAACACAGCAGGATTATGACAGATTCAATACATACATATATCACTGAGACTGTATTTATAATTTTGTTCTAAATAGATTTTAAGATTTTTTAAATATGCTGTCATATGAATATTTATGCTGTTTTATTCCAGAACCTAAAGAGGAATTTCATACAAGACACTTTTGGATAATGTTTTTGGAAAAATATTTGCCAAATAAAATTAAACTAAAAACACATTAAATTCAGGGCCATGAAAAGTAAAAGTAAAAATGGACATAAAATGTAAAACTAAAAATGATGAAATCAAGGCAAAATAAGTTTTCAAATGAGTTAAATTATAATTTATGCATTTTCTGTCCTAACGACTGCAATTCATCATTAAAACATCCTTTAAATGGAAAACATGATCACCTTGTTCCAAAGGTTTGCGGTTCAACTTTCAGGGACTCAGCCCTACGTTTGATAAAAATGCATTTGAGTGCAGGAGGCAGTTTGAGGATGTGGACTAAGCAACTCAACTCCAATCAGCCCATCTGATCTGCAGGGTCAGCTGCTTGAAACATTGCTGCCACTCGACAACCCTTCAAGCACTTTATTACAATCTGAGAGAGTCTGAGAGCCTCGCACCAGCAAACAGAAATGTGATCTCTCAACCAGTAATTTCAAGCTGAAATGTTTCAATCATCTCTAGTTTGAGCTGAGACAACTGGCACTGAACTCTTCTAATGGAGCGACTTCCTCTGATCCAACGAACTCACCTGCTCTACAGGTGGAGGGAACAGCTACCTGCTCTCCCTCTGTCTACAGAATCACCTGGATGAATCGAATCTATTTATCTGATTGGCTGTTCAGAGAACAGCTGTCACATTTCCCAGGTCTGTTTATGATGTTGACCTGCCTGTGGTTTGGGGTCAAAGTTCAGCTGTGATTTGAGCTTTCGAGATGCTAATCAGCAGCTCACAGTTGTAAAAACTAAATCTTTCTGTCATAGTTATGCATCAAAACAATTGTCCAAAAATAAATAAAAA
The DNA here is from genome assembly GCF_000485575.1 of Poecilia formosa. NCBI lineage: Eukaryota > Metazoa > Chordata > Actinopteri > Cyprinodontiformes > Poeciliidae > Poecilia > Poecilia formosa. Next base: position 2,994,813 of record NW_006799978.1, on the reverse strand, counting down.
AAATAAAAAAATAAACTGAGCAAAACTCCTTCCAGCTACAGATCATCCAAACCCAGAGGGATGATTGTCCAACCAACACATTCCTGGACCAAAGTCTGAAATCAGAACCAATGTAACAGAACAACTGTAAATCTACAACATGAATCTTCATAGCTAGTAAGTGTTACAGTGTAAATGTTCACTAATAATCAAATTTGAAATATTTTCAAAGAAAGAAAAAAAGCCCAGGTCAAAACTGTTTTCCTTCCTCTGAGTTCTTGAGCAGCCGAGTGAGTTAAGTCATCTAATTATCTGCTCTAAGGTTTGAAAAGAGACTTTTATCTTTTCCTTATTATCTCCTTAATAAATAAGTTAGTACATCACAATTGGCTTTGTATTAAAACCAGGCTTGTTGAAAAAGATGTGATTGAAAGAGGAAATGGAGCAGAAGCATGCAGAGCTGTCTTGACGATCTCATTTGTCAAAGGGCCAGCATTGATTTTAGGAGATAATTGTGTTGAGTGTGTGATGAAGGTCATTTCCCTGGTTTACTGAAAATGAGAAAATCTTCAGAGGGAAACTATCCTGCTCCATTAGCAGTTCATGAGCCTATAATTATTGAATTATGTTATCTTCACCACCTCAGCTTTTTCTTTTTACATAAAGGCCCAATTGTACTTTAATTTCTATGTCTATATTTATTATTTGGTAATAAGTAGTTACTGTATTAAGGTACTGCAGTTAATACCTGACAGTTTTCTGTATTCTAAAACAATCTTTTTGAATTGTTCTGTGTTGAGTTGTTTTTTTAAATTAATATGTTTTTCCAATCTGGATTATTAGAAGAGAACAAAGGTTTGGCGTGTTTAAAAGTCACAGTGCAGCACATTTGGATGCGTCTCACGGCTTGCAGACATTTTGTATCGTCTGAGAAAATGTGAAGGAACATCAAGAAATCTCACATCAAAGCCACCTTTAAATCAGGCTCCTCATTTGTTATGTTTGAGGAATTTGGATCCACTCTTTTGATGTAGCTTTCAAAACCACTCAAAGCCACAATGTGAGTCATCTGTGTGTGTTCTCCAAATGCTTGCATAAGGTGTAAAATGGATCTAATTTAATGCACAAGTCAGAACAAACAGTCTGTCCAACTAAAGACACCCGAGGTGTTTTCAGGTCCAAACTTATTTCAGCCTTTAAAATCTAATCCCAGTTCATCAGAATTCAACACTGGAGCTCAGATTTCAGCAGTGGAAAACAAGCCTGGCACTTCTGGAGCACCACTGATACAACATTTATATTTCTCTTTATGGAAAGCAGCACTGTGAGCCACAGAAACCCTAAAACTAATTTCTTCTGAAATGTTTTGATGGAATAATTACTCATTATGCCTGAGCCAAAAACCCTCAGACCTGTCATTCAGGTAACCTGAGTGAATACACAATGCAGTTTTCAAATGGAGTTAATTAAAACAGGGGATACAAGTTATCCGAGCCATGTCGACTCCTCCTAACAGCTGCTGCATGAACAGCAGTTCAGATAAAACCAGCAGCCTCATTCAGACTGAAATCCAGACTTCTGACTTTTTCTACAACTATTTTGTCGTAAATTTGCTGAATTATGTTGAAACTGAAAGTCAAAAACTGATAGTTGGATGTTCTCCTTCAGGACTCATGGCTTCATTAAACACCAGACGTATGGCAAACCCAAACCAACTTATTCTAGTGGCTGAGGACTCAGTAATCTACTGACAGCATCTAAAGCTTATTTATGAGAAATTATACTTCAAATAATGATTTATTGTTTTAAACTCTAGATTTGGCACAAAAACCTGACATTTATTCAATTTATATAATGTTTTTATGTTTTGCTGGTTGGTGATCAGATTATTAAAATGTGTTACTGTGATCATTAGTGTGAATACTGGGATTCTTATGTATGTATAAATTTGACCATTGCTGATTTAAAATATGTAATTAGTTAACAATCAGAATAATTTGACCTTTGATAGATCTGAGAGAGTCAGAGTATTTCATTTGACTGATTAATTCATTATTATTAATTATCGTTGCCTTGATTGGCTGTTACAAAACTACTACTTGTTATTAAGCACTGAGGCTGGGATTTAATTAATACAACTGTGATTATATGAGGCCAACATTAGGATAGAAATGGGACGGATGGATTTCCTCTGGGTCACACAGACAGGCTTGTATTCTGCAAAGCGAACGTCTCATCAGTGAAGAAAAGTTCTGCATCTGATCCCAGTTCCTCCGCAGAACCGTCCAGTTTCCTCTCGGTCTTTCATCAGAGTGTAAAGTTTTCAGAAGAGCAACAACCTGACCCCAAACAAGAGCTCCCAAAGAGAGGGACAATTTTAAGAAAACACTGAAAAACCCCAAAACATTTCAGACGGAGCTGAGAAAAAACTGAGTTTGGTGGTTTGGTGTTTGCATTGAAAGGTCATGATTTCAGTAAAAATAATTTAATTTCTTTGTGTTTTCTTTTAAGCTGTTAAGAGAAACCTATGTTAACTGTAAAGATCCAGTAAATCATGCAGAAGAAATGAAACCTCTAAGCTCTCTTCCCCAGAAGGGAGAGAACTCCCACTGGTCAAACTGGAGAATTCCCAGCAGGAATGTTTTAGGTTTTCTTTTAGCAAATTTGTTGTCTGGTATAAACCAATTAGCCTTTAAACATGTTCATGTCAGTCCTTTGGGATGCAAACTTACTACAGCTCAAGCTGAGGCCCCATAGATCAGAAACTTTTTAATGTGGCATAAAAGGTAAAGGAGTCCATGAGCTCTAATAAAAATATTTAAATATTTCTTCATGTGCAGCTCCAGGAAATGTTTCCTTTAATATACAGCACAGTTTGTTTTTAAGGAGTGTCTGTGGTGATATTCCTGCAGTCAAAACCTCTTCTTATTGTCAACCACCAGCAGTGGCTGCTTCTCCAGAGCTGAAGCAGCAAACATGAAGAAAAGCGAGAAGGCTGCACTAATTAGGAATGCAGCAAAGCCTTCAGTGGAAAACATGAAACACCAGAAAAATGTGTTTTTACTGCTTCAAAAGAAAAAAATCTGTTTGGATGGCAGAACACATTCTGAAAGAAACACAGAAATATAGAACAAATACAGATTACCGTATATGTACATTATGAGCACATATATATATATATATATATGT
>NW_006799978.1:2988090-2991412 GCF_000485575.1 Poecilia formosa | reverse complement strand
TTTTTTTTTTTTTTTTTGTAACTGCTCTCACTGCCAGAAGTGTCTGTTTTAATGCTTTAAAACTTCAGACCTGAACTCTGAGTGGCTGATTGGCACAACATGAAAGCCTTACAAAGACGACTCTACTACGCAATCTTATCACTTATTAAATTGATAATCCACACTGCTGAACAAAAAGACGTCATTTCCTTCCAAAACTGGTTCAGAATAAAGAGCTTGAAGAGGCTGGTGACACCAGGCAGCGTGGAGACGAGGCAGAGCCACTCCAATCAGAAAATATCATTGATTAAAACCGAAATAACCAGAAATTCAGACAAAACGTTGCAGTTCCACTTTATACAGACCACAACTGAATAAATTAAATGTGGAAAAGAAGGAATTAAAAGTATGACATGTCCACTTTAAGAGTGAAACTGAGTCAGCGGTAAAATCCTTGGAGCTACAAATCCCTTCTGTCAACAACCTGTCACAGGTTGGACATTAACTTCTTTAAATTATGAAGTTTAAAAGAAAATTATACATTTCAGGATATGTGTATGCATTTTAGGAAAAACAATCACTTTTTCTTAAAACTGGGCCTCAATGACTTTCACTTAATCCTCAAACTGCCACCAGAATATTTCCTGTTAGACACAAATAAAAAGATAAAACATAACACACCCACTGACAGCAAGATATTAAAGTCAGCGTTTCTATCCAGTATCAGTCATGACTGGCTGACATGTGCTGCTGCACCACTCAGTGCATAATATGAAAAAGAGAGTTTATTAAAGACTTCCCTGACAATGTACCGAGTCCATCATCCCAGTCAGCCTTTAATTATTAAATGAAACGCTCCTTTGTGCGATAAGAAATAGAGATTTTTACTCAGGATGATTAACATGTGTAGATGTGGCTTCCATTGTAGTGTTTGGCAGCCAGCTTCTCTCTCTGTGGAGATGCAAACATTCAGTTCATGTTGAACAAGGCTCACAAGAAAAGAGTGGGAGCTGTGAGACAAGCAATTGCCTGGTAGCTAGGCAACCCCAGAGAGCTGCTCTGGAAGACCTTGAGATGTCTCCCATCATGTCAGAAGCAAGTACTGCACTTTGGGAAGCCAGCGAGAACTCTGGATTTTCTGATCTGCTCAGAGTTTCTCAGAATAAGTCGATGAGATGAATCAAAATTATGGGAAGCAAATAAACTTTAGATACAAATTTTAACTAGGCCACCTTTGAGAATTCAACAGAAAAAAGACATTTGATTAGGAATATTCACAGCAATAAAATTATTGATCATGATTTCAAACAACTTTGTGGAATAGAAACTTAATTCAAGAGTTCTGTGTTAAGAACTCGTGCAAAATGTGCTGTGACCGTCTCCTGCTGCGTCTCACCTCTGTTTCATTATTCATGGCTGTTTGGCTTTGCAACACGGACATCTGAAACGCTGCGCTCCTGCTCATGCACAAATGCCTGGCTTTGAGGGACTCCGGATAAAAGCAAAGCAAAGTGATTCACCTATGGCGAGAGGAGCTCTTTCCTTTTAGGGGTTGCTCACCCACACACAATGCGGTTCAAAGCGTCCTTATTGCAGAGAGCGAAGGACAAAGTCTGGACACAGACTGGGAGAGAAGGACAGAGGAGAGAGGAAGGAGTGTGAGAGGGGACAAGAGGGGAAAGCAGTGACTCAGGAAATGGAAAGAGAATGGGCCAGAGAAAGTGATGGAGGCAGGAATAGAGACGGTGGAGGGCGAGGAAGAGTCGCTCCTCCAGATGTGGAGCAACCGGAGCGTGGCTCCCAACCAGAACATTTCTACCAAGCAGCCTGGAGGGACCCGGTTAGGTGTGTTTGTGACTAAAGGAAAGAAATAACATGTGGAGGAATGATGGACATACATCCATTATCATAAATAGTAAAGGAAAAATATCACTGAGGAAGAATATTTAAGTTGCCATGATCAAATTATGTTTTAAATTTAAGATCATTTTGGTCTCCTAATCATGAGAGAAAAGCAGAAGAAATTATTTTGTAAATGTTACAATTATTCAGAAATGTTCACAATAAATAAATAATATCTGAATTTATTGTAAATTTCCTCTAATCAACAAAGCTTTGAAAGTGATTCAGTGTTTGCTTATTTCATTTTTATGTCAGTAAAAAAAAACAAAGAAATAAATGCCTTCAAGATGCAGCAGCATTAAAATGATCAAATTAAGTTCAGCACTGTAAAATTTATCACATTATGTGACTACAGCAATTTAAATAAAAAGAAACAATCCAGTTTAGTTACTTGCATCAATGATTTCCAAACCCTGAGAGAAGACTTTCTGCAAGAAAACTTCACATTTTCACTAATTACAGGATTTCTCCATAATCTACACTGGTAACAATGATGCAATGAACTTGCAAGAAACCCTAATTAGAAGAAACCCAACAGCAATCATGTTCAGGAGCCTTCCTCCCACTGATTTCATCCTTGAACGATGTCAGTGTGGTCCTCTGGGACAAAGCATGCTGTTAAAGATTACGTAATGAAGCACAGAAAGTGAGATGTGGCCTCAGCACATCCCAGGTATCTGCATGTGTAAATACAGTCATGCTTCTCTTATTACCGCTCCCCTGACGTTGAACAACAAAAATCACAATGTTATGTAAATTTCTATGGCTTAGAAACAGCAAAACATATTCATGTGGTTCATATCAGAAAAAAGAAAAAGCAGAGCTTGAGATGCATGAAGTGATGTGAAGAGCTGCATTATCTGTTTATACTGGGAAAGAGAAGAGCAATGACACAGAATATATTCTCTCTGCATCTGCTGGAGATTTCTCCAGGCTCTTGATAACATTTTTTATTTCTTAGCTCTTTCATCTGGTAATTTCATAACCAGTTCATGATCATAAAAACCGGTGATGGAAACACTCAGACGGGGGGCTACTTTTTAATAATACATGCAAATTCAGTTGGCATTAAGATGGAGTCACTGTTTCCCGTCAGTAAACACTTCACACCATTCACAAAGGCTAAAAGGAGATTTTACTGACATTTGCTTTTAATGTGAATTTTTTAATTATCAGCAGTTATACAGGAATCACAATCCCTCCTCATTACGCAAAACCCAGAGAATTACAACCAGCAGGTAGATTTTACTGCCAGCAGAACAGAATTAGGATCCACCTTAAAACACGTTGAGATGTCTGAACTGAAGAGACTTTTGTTTATAAAAGTCACTTTAAGACATCAGCAGATTGTCAGTATGGAACATAGAACAGATCAATGTGTGGATGAGCCAAAACTTTCTCCAGCTGAACAGAAACAAACTGAAGTTATCATCTTTGGACC